>NW_024080659.1:2833064-3075018 GCF_003009895.1 Hyaena hyaena | reverse complement strand
CACAGACTGAAACAGGCTCCAGGCTCTGAGCTGGCAGTCAGCACAGAGCCCGACGCGGGGCTCGAACCCACGAACCGCGAGATCATGACCCAAGCGAAAGTCGGCCGCTTAACCGACTAAGCCACCCAGGCGCCCCACACTTCACAGAATTTTTACGGTGTGTAGAAGGATGAAGAATAGAACTTGCTGTTTTGCTGGTCAAGTGTCAAGAATGTACCTGACCCCAAGTTAATGAGTTTTGGTGTTTAAGGACTGAACATAAAATTTGAAACTGTCACCTGAGGTCTTTCCCCCTTAAGCCGTAACTTTAAACTGGATTCCTTCCTAAGAGGCATCTTGGTGAGCCCTGACTGGCCTGAGGGTGGAAGGGCCCGGGGTGGGGGTGGGGTAGGGGGGTGGGGTGGTGAGGGTGGGGGTGGGGTGGAGGGTGAAAAGATAGCTTGTGAGAGTCCCCATTCTCACTGAATCGGAGTATTTCTCCAGCGTATATTTATTACATTTGGCTTCCATGTAGGATGTTGGAGGGGAAAGTCTGGTTAAAACACAGAAAGTTCGGGGTTCCTGGGTTGCTGGGTCGGTTAAGCGTCCGACTTCGGCTCGGGTCATGATCTCACAGTTCGTGGGTTTGAGCCCCGCGTCTGGCTCTGGGCTGACGGCTCAGAGCCTGGAGCCTGCTTTGGATTCTGTGTCTCCTTCTCTCTCTGCCCCTCCTCTGCTCACACTCTGTCTCTCTGTCTCCCAAAATGTTAAAAACAAAACAAAACAAAACACAGAAAGTTCTAGGGGCACAGGGGTGGCTCAGTTGGTTAAGCATATGACTTCGGTTCAGGTCATGATCTTGCGGTTTTTAAGTTCAAGCCCCATGTCTGGCTCTGTGCTAACGACTCAGAGCCTGGAGCCTGCTTTGGATTCTGTGTGTGTGTGTGCGTCTCTCTCTGTCTCTCTGCTTCCCCCCAGTTTGTCCTCTGTCTCTCTCTCAAAAAAGAAACATTAAGAAAATTAAAAAAAAAAAAACAAAAACCCAAAAAGTTCTGAACTATTGCTCTGTGTCTCATGAGTAAGTTTTGAGGAAGGAAGTCCGAGGGGTCTCCATGTTGCCACTCTTGTGACCGAGGGTAGGGCCTGCTTTGACCCATAAATTTGCGTGCCTATGAGGGCTGATCTCTCATTTCTCTGATATTTTGTTGCCACTTGTGTGGGGCTGATAGTACCTGACTTTATTTTATTTTTGAGATTGTCAAGTAAAACTTCCCTAAAGTCACATATCAAAACTAGGGTATTGTGAAAGATTACTGACAAAAGGGAAACACAGACAAATCATATTTGAGTGACATTGAATACAAGTGTTGAACTCAGGGACTCCTCATTGCTGAAAGTTAAAAAAGCCAAAAATACAAACACAGACACCACCATACGACATGGATGTCTCATCATGTGGACCAGTGTTGGGAAAACTTTGGATAACCTTGAGCTAAGATCTTTCCTTTGGCCTCTCCATTCCATTTATAGCTTTATTTACTTAAGATGTCTGAGTTGGGAGGAGAGCTCAGAGACCGATCATGTAAGCATTTCTTTCTTTCTTTTTTTTTTTTTTTAAGATTTCATTTTTAAGCCACCACACCCGACGTGGGGCTTAAACTCACAACCCAAGATCAAGAGTTGCATGCCCCACTAACAGCCAGCCAAGTGCCCCAGATCATGTAAGCATGTCGTAGGGGTGCAGGTCAGAATTACTTGGAGAACATTTATAAAATATTTGTGAATGCTCGTATCGTGAAATACTCTACAGCAATAGAAAGAATGAAGAGGCTTTTTATGGACTCATGAGAATGATATATTGAGAAAGATACAGGTTTAGAACAGTATATATCTATTGTGCTACCGTTTATGTATGGGGGAATTGTGTGTGCGTGTAGGGTATTTCTTTTCAGTTTTTTTTTTTTTTTTTTTTTTTTTAAAGTAGGCTCCATGCCCAACATGGGGCTTGAACGCACGACCCTGAGATCAAGAGTTGCAAGCACTACCAACTGAGCCAGCCAGGCACCCCTGTGTATGTAGAATATTTCTGAAGGATACTTTAGAAACTAGTAACTTTGGTTGCCTTCTGGAAGGACAGCTGGGTAGGAGCTGGGGGACCAGGGTGAGAAGATTTTTCTCTTTGTATTCTGTGGTACTTTTAAATACTCTAAAATTGTACATATAGTACCTATTTTCAAAAACAAAACAAAACAAATACCACCACCACCATGTGTTGGCATTTCCCCTTCCACCTGGAACATGTCCAGGTGTATAGGAGAAGAATGTTGACCAAGTGGTTTTTTTTCCCCAATATAATTTTATTGTCTAGTTAGCTAGTATACAGAGTATACGGTGTGCTCTTGGCTTCTGGAATAGATCCATGATTCATCACTTACATACAACACACAGTGCTCCTTCTTAACAAGTACCCTTCTCAATGCCCATAATCCGTTTTCCCCTCCCCCGCCCTCCCCCTCCCCCCCTCAGTTCTCTGTATTTAAGACTTTCTTATGCTTTGGTTCCCTCTCAGTTTGGAACTTTTTTTCCCCCCCTTTCCTCCCTCCAT
Source organism: Hyaena hyaena (assembly GCF_003009895.1). Classification (NCBI taxonomy): domain Eukaryota; kingdom Metazoa; phylum Chordata; class Mammalia; order Carnivora; family Hyaenidae; genus Hyaena; species Hyaena hyaena. The sequence goes on along the minus strand of NW_024080659.1, from coordinate 3,072,434 downwards.
GGTCTTCTGTTAAGTTTCTCAAATTCCACATATGAGTGAGAACATATGATATCTGTCTTTCTCTGACTTATTTCACTTGACATAATACCCTCAAGTTCCATCCATGTTGTTGCAGATGGCAAGATATTCTTTTTCATTGCTGAGTAGTATTGCATTGTGTGTTTGTGTATTACATATATGTACATATATGTTTATTATTTATTTTTCTTTATCCATTCATCAGCTGATGGACATTTGGGCACTTTGCATACGTTGGCTGTTGTTGATAGTGCTGCTATGAACATTGGGGTACATGTGCCCCTAAGAATCAGTACTCCTGTATCCTTTGGATATATTCCTAGCAGTGCTATTGCTGGGTCATAGGGTAATTCTAGTTTTAATTTTTTGAGGAACCTCCACACTGTTTTCCAGAGTGGCTGCACCAGTTTGCATTTCCACCAGCAGTGCAAAAGGTTTTCCCTTTCTCCCCATCCTCACCAACGTCTCTTGTTTCCTGTGTTGTTAATTTTAGCCACTCTGACAGGTGTGAGGTGGTATCTCAGTGTGGTTTTGATCTGTATTTCTCTGATGATGAACGATGTTGAGCATCTTTTCATGTGTCTGTTAGCCATATGGATGTCTTTGGAAAGTATTTATTCATGTCTTCTGCACATTTCTTCCCTGGATTATTTGTTTTTTGGGTGTTGAATTTGGTAACTAACCAAATTCTTTATAGATTTTGGATACTAACCCTTTATTCGATATGTCATTTGCAAATATCTTCTCCTATTCTGTTGGTTGACTTTTAGTTTTGTTTATTGTGACCAGGTGGTTTTAATATGTGGCTGGTTGCATTGCTGCAGTAAACATCCTTTTGCATGTAAGTACAGTATGTGAGTTTCTTTAGAGTATGGCCTGAAATTGCTGGCTTGTAATAAGGATGCCATTTCAGATCATTGTGGAAAGACAGACATGTTCAGAAACGTTTTTGTTGGGGGGCACCTGGGTGGCTTAGTCGGTTAAGCGCCTGACTTTCGCTTAGGTCATGATCTCGCGGTTCGTGGGTTCGAGCCCTGCGTTGGGCTCTGTGCTGACAGCCAGCTCGGAGCCTGGAGCCTGTTTCAGAGTGTGTGACTCCCTCTCTCTCTGACCCTCCCCTGCTCACGCTGTCTCTCTCTCTCTCTCCTAGAAATAAATAAAACATTTAAAAAAATAAAAAAAGTTTGGGAAAAAAAACGTTTTTGTTGGGATAATTTACTATCAATTGGTAAAGAAAATATAGCTAGACTCCTAATTTAGCATTTTTTAGAAAAAAAAATTAGGTGATTAAGAAGCTGAGTGTGTGTGTGTGTGTGTGTGTGTGTGTGTGTGTGTGTGTAGAAAACCTGAGTATAAGAGGGGAATGTGGAGAATATTTTTTTAATTTGGGGTAGAGAAGGCCTTCAGAAATATGAAGCAAGTTATGAATTCTGGAAGAAAATATTTATCACAGAAAGGTAGAAAATGGATTAATATTCAGAATACAGAGGGAGGTATTTCAGTTTCAAAACATGTACCAGCACAACCATATGCCGATTTCTCCCTGCCCCTTCTCCAGCCTCCCACCCCCACCCCCCTTACTCTCCTCGGGCCTCCTTGCTCTGCCTTAGGACTCGTGTGGTTCCTCTCCAAGGGCTGCTCTTGCTCTTTCTTCTCATCTTTCAAGCTTTGGCTCAAAAGTCATCTTAGACTATAATTTGTTTCCCAAACTGGGACAGTTTTGAGAAGGAAATGGAGCATAATTAATAACTGCACTGGGACAATAGCTGTAAATTGGGTCTGTTTCAGGAAATCAGGGCATAGGGTCATCCTAGCTGAGATTGGCTTTCTGTGATCACCCCATGAGAAATGTCTCCCTTTATCCCTTCTCTCCCATCCTGTTTTTTTTTTTCTTTTAATTTGTTTTGTGTGTGAGAGAGTGCGTATGAGCAGCAGAGGAGCAGAGAGAGGAGAGAGTGAATTCCAAGCAGGCTCCATGCTGAGCGTGGGGGCTCGAACTCACACGAACTGTGAGATGATGACGAGCCAAAATCAAGAGTCAGATGCTTAACCGACTGAGCCACCCAGGCCCCCTTCTCCCATCCTGCTTTATTTATAGGATTTTATTATCTTGTAATTATTTGTGTATTTCTGTGTCACTTCACGATAAGATGACATATCTTGGTCACCATTCTATGCCAGCGCTTAGAACTGTGTTGGTACATAGTACTGAACTGCTCAATAGGTATTTGTTGAATATGTGACATTTCTGCCTTTGGTCTTAAAAAAAGGTATGACAGGCACAAAAAATGGATACAAATGTTTTACACAAATCATACTTTTATAAAATAAAATGTTCTCACATATGTGGTCTTCTTGTGGCATACTTTAAATAAAACTTCCTATAAACTAAATTTGTTAAAGAATAGTTTTCTAAGCTGATGTATTAGATATTTAGGTCAATTCCTTGAGAAACATTCACAGGCATTCATCTTTGGGTATCTCTGTAGTGAATAATCAAATGAATTCCCAGAAGTGGAATTGCTGTGGGAGAGGATATGCATATTTTCTTTTTTTTTTTTTTAAGTTTATTTATTTATTTTGAGAGAGAGACACCGCACAAGCCAGTGGGGAAGTGGGGGGCGAGGGGGGAGAGAAAGAGAGAGAGAAAATCTCAAGCAGGTTCTGCATTGTCCATGAACTGTGAAATCATGACCTGAACCAAAGTCAAGAGCCAGACATTTAACTGACTGAGCCTCCCAGGTGCACTGAGGGTATATGTATTTTGAAGGCTTATTGTGTATATTTCCTTTGTTTTTTCTTTAGAGAGCAATTTGTACCCATTTTACATACACATCAGTAGTGTGTCAAAGAGTGCTTTTTTCTTCAGGCTTTTACCAAATAGGAGGTATTGTATGTAATATTTTGCCCGTTTCTTTGAAAAGAATGGTTTTATTTTTCTGTGATTATTGATGAAGTTGACTTCATTAATTTTTTCCTTTGTTAATCCCATATTTCTGTCATGTCTTATAGTTCCATTGTGATCATTTTTTCTTACTGATTTGTAAGAAATATATATAGTCATATCAAAATTTTGCTATTTTATTTTTTCTAGTTTGTAGTTTGCTGTTTTAAGGTGTCTTACCCGTACAGAAAAAGAAAATATATTTTGTAAGGCCAAGATACCAGTCTTCTTGTTATGCTTTTGGGGCTGTGCTTAGGATGTCCTCTGTCCTTAGTTTATATATGTATTTCTTTTAGGCTTTTTGAAAGTTCTGTAAATGTTAACCTGGTTTTTAAAGGACCTCAGATTGTAAATCCCTATACTATTAGTGTCCTTAATTTTTTTTCTTTATCCTAGGAATTGACAAACAAATTAAAGGGAAAATACGCAGACAGTGATTTCTGTAATGTGAGATCTCCAGGAGAAAATTTAGGCAGAAACCAAAGACTTATTGGATATAGTAACTCTCTAATACTATAGCTCATTAAAAAGATGTCTTTGTGTAAAAGGTTAAAGAAAAAGTGCTGCTAATTAGACCATATAATGCATCGATTGTAGGATGCATATTGACTTTAGAGATTTTTGTTTTTAATGTTTATTATTTTTGAGAGAGAGTACAAACAGGAAAGGGTCAGAGAGAGAGGGAGACAGAGAATCCCAAGCTGACTTTGCCCTGAAAGCGGATCTTAAATTCACGAACCGTAGGATCATGATCTGAGCTGAAATCAAGAGTTAGATGCTTAATTGACTGAGCCACCCAGGTGCCCCGATTTTAGAATTCTTAAGATGTGGGCACATGTGGTTATTAGAATTAGACATATGTGGCATGTTAACTTAGACTGCTGTACAATCATTTTTCTTTTATTAAAAAATATTTTTAAAGTTTTTTTTAAATCTCTTTATCCAACATAGGGCTCAAACTCATGACCCAGGGATCAGGAGTCGCGTGGTCTTCTGACTGGGCCAGCCCAGTGCCCCTGCACAATCATTTTTAAAAACAATTTATTTATTTATTTTGAGAGAGCAAGTGAACGGGGGGGTGGGGAGGGGGCAGCAGAGAGAGAGAGGGAGAGAGAGAATCCCAAGCAGGCTCTGCACCGCCAGTGCAGAGCTGGATGTGGGGCTCGATCCCATGAACCGTGAGATCACGACCTGAGCCAAAATCAAGAGTCAGCTACTTAACCGACTGAGCCACCCACGTGCCCCCCCTGTACAATCATTTTTAAATTCTGTGGTTGCTTTGTATAGTTTTGTTTGTTTTTGGCTTGGTCATTTTTTCAGTACAGCTTTATTAAGATAAAAATTCGTGTACAAATGCAATTCATCCATTTAAAGTATACGATTCAGTGGTTTTTAGTAGATTCAGAGATATGTGCAAACATCACTACAGTCAATTTTAGAACATTTTTATCATGTCAAAAAGAAACTCCAATACAGTGGCATATTATTCGGCCTTAAAAATGTAGTTAATTTTTTTTTTAATGTTTTATTTATTTCTAGGAGAGAGAGAGAGAGACAGCATGAGCAGGGGAGGGTCAGAGAGAGAGGGAGTCACAGACTCTGAAACAGGCTCCAGGCTCTGAGCTGGCAGTCAGCACAGAGCCCGACGCGGGGCTCGAACCCATGAACCGCGAGATCATGACCTAAGTGAAAGTCAGACGCTTAACCGACTAAGCCACCCAGGTGCCCCAAAATGTAGTTAATTTCGATATATGCCACCACCTTGGAGACCTTGTGCTAAGTGAAATTATCCAGTCACAGGACGGTTGCTGTTTGATTCCACTTAGGCGTTTCTAGAGCGGCGGAAGTCCTGGAGACGGAACTGGAAGTGGGATTGCCAGGGACCGTGGGGAGGGGAAGTGGGGAGCTGGTGTTTAATGGATGTAGACTTGTAATTGGGGAAGATGAAAAAGTTCTGGAGATGGGTGGTGGTGACAGGTGTACAACAGTGTGAATGTATATAATGCCACACAGTTATGCACTGAAAAACGGCTAAAATGGTAAATTTTACATATATCCTACCACAGTAAAAACAAAAGAAGTCCCGTACCCTTTGCCCATCACTTGCTCTCCCTCTGTCCCCATACTACCATCCCCGAGCAGCCGCTGATCTACTTTCTGTCACGTAGATTGGTCTGCTCTGGACTTCAGCGTGAGAGGAATCACACAAAGTGTGGACTTTTATGATTGGCTTTGTCTACTTAGCGTGATGTGTTTAGGGTTTGGCCAAGTTAGAGCGTGTGTTCATTCTTTTCTTGGCGGGTTAGTGTTCCCTGGTATGGATATACCTGAGTTTCTTCATCCGTTCATCACTTGATGGATGGACATGACATTTGGGTTTTTTCCCAAAGTCTGTATAGTTATTTTGGGACTTAACTTGAGCTGTGGCGATTCTAAGCAATGAAAACCTACTCTGTCTATATTAAGTAAAGGAGGCCTTGCTGTAAGACCATGTAGGTCGTTTACCGGGTATCCAAGGGCAGAGGAAAGATGTACAGCACCTTCTCCCGGGGACTGACCCAGGAGCAAAGAGTCAGGAGCCAAGGCAGTTGCCGCTGTGTCTCCAGGGCCTACAGGGCCTCCTGGCTGCACGTGCGTCTGCACGTCTACTCTTGTCTTTGTCTGGACTGGCCTTCCCTGCTCCCTCTAACTTCTCCGGCACGTGCTTTGGCTCACCTGGACTCCTACTCTGGCCACTTTTCAGCTCCATTCCCTGGGGCTGACATTCCCAATTCCACCTTCCTGGAGAGGGATCTGATTGGTACATCCCTTGTTCAGTAGGACCTTACCTCAGCCAGGGCAGATTCTCTAGAAGCAGCGTGTGCACGGACCTGCGTGTGGCTGGCCTCTCTAGGTCACTAACGCTATTCAGCCTAAAGATGACTTAATTCTCTAGATGAGTGGTCATCAAACCTTTTGATCTCCAGACTCCTTTATATTCTTAAAGGTAACTTAGGACTCCAAAGAGCTTTTGCTTATGTGGCTTATGTATGTTGATATTTACCATATTAGATATTAAAATTGCCATTTTTGGAGCACCTGGGTGGCTCAGTTGGTTAAGTATCCGACTTCGGCTCAGGTCATGATCTTGCAGTCCATGGGTTCGAGCCCCACATCGGGCTCTGTGCTGACAGCTCAGAGCCTGGAGCCTGTTTTGGATTCTGTGTCTCCCTCTCTCTCTGCCCCTCTCCAGCTCATGCTCTGTCTCTCTCTGTTTCAAAAATAAATAAACGTTAAGAAAATTGCCATTTTAAAGATACTAGTTCATGTAAAAATACTATAAACTCACCATATGTTCAGATAAATAGCATTTTTATGATAAGTAACTGTTTTCTGGAATAAAAACAAGATTTGATAAGAATGGCATTCTTTCACAGTTTTTGCAAACCTCTTTGATATCTGGTTTAAAAAAGACTATTCTCAGATCTGTGTCTGCATTAAGTCTTGCATTATTGTTTTGATTGAAGTTTATGAAGAAAAGCTAATCTCATGCAGTATTTGGAAAGAGAGGGGATTTGAATAGCCTTTTTCTTTTACTTTTTAATGTTTATTTTTGAGAGAGAGAGTGAGTGCACAGGCAGGAGAGGGGCAGAGAGACGGAGACAGAGGGTCCAAGCCCGCGCTGACAGCAGCACGCCCCATGTGGGGCACAAACTCATGATCCGTGAGATCTTGACGTGAGCTGCAATCAAGCACCAGACACTGAACCAACTAGGCGCCTCTTAATAGCCTTTTTAGATAATCGTAGATATTCTTTGATACCACACCCAAACCAGACAAGTGACAATTTTTTTTAAAGGTTCATTGCTGTATAGAATCTGAAGCCACATCAATGAACTTTTCATATTCTATCACATTAAACATTTATTGGGTTGGCTTGTACTTTATTTGTAGTAAAACGTCTTGCACTTTAAATAAATACTGCGTTCATGAATAATTTAGTCACATTCTATATTGGTCATTTGGAAAATATTGATTCATTGAGTTATACAGACATTTCAAATGTTGACATTATTTCATTATGTAACAGCTAAAGCTCACGCTTGTTAGTATCACTACCAGTCTTGCCAGAAAGATCTTTAAATGTGGGGAAGCCTTCAAGCTCATGGAAGCAAGCACAAGTTTTTCCAAAATCCTAATCTTCATAAACAGTGGCAGTGTTTTCCTTGAAGTGATAAGTTCACTGTGTTCTTCCTTGAATGCTTTCTCATCCTCACTGTCGTCTTAGGCTGTTTTGAGGGCAGAATTATTTAATAAAGACAGTATTTCCTCTGCACGGACGCTTACCTTGTAAATAGTCTCGAATCTTTTTAACAATTGACTTTTCACAGCCCCAACATTTACAACCACGGATATTTATTTCTATAATATATAACATTTGATTCTCAGATATTTATCAAAAAAAAAAAGAATATGTAAATGAGCAGTTACAATGTGCCCAGTACCATGCTAAGATTTCATATACATCTTTTTACTTTAGATAGCTACTGATACTATTATTTGTGATATATTAAAGAACACCTTTTTAAGTGTACAGGAAAAGACCCATTAATATTTTTCAAACCTCAGTAACTTCTATTAAGTAAATACATGAGAGAAAGCTTTTACTGGTAATTGTGGTTTTATTTATGTAGCTATAGTTATAATTTATTAGAAGTGACACCTGGTGCTTTAGTTCTTATCAATTCTATTTTTTCCCATCCTGTTTAGGTGGTTTCCTAGAAACATGATTGTTTGTTGGACTTGATCTCACAGCCTGGTGAGGACTTCTTTACTGATAATGTCAAGTTCAGGTTATCCTCCCAACCAAGGAGCATTCAGCACAGAGCAAAGTCGCTATCCTCCTCACTCTGTTCAGTACACCTTTCCCAGCACGCGCCACCAGCAGGTAAGGATCTACTACTGTGTACTTGCCTAAGTTGTGTGTGTGTGTGTATGTGTGTGTGTGTGTGTTCTTTTTCCTATTTAATACATTTGTTGGTCGGAAACCAAATGCAATTATTATAACCATATATTTTAAATGGCATTCTCAAAGATGAGGAACCCAAGGTTGGGGATTGATTATCTTTGTCTTAGTTTGGCTTTATGCCAGATTACAGCTGGTGACCATGTTTCTCCCCCCCCCCCCCCCTTTGTAGGAGCTGTTGATAGAGAGATATCAGTTGTTTATGGTTTCCAGGTTAAGACCTATGTTTATTGCTTCAAGCTCTGGTTGAGCATTAAGCATGGCCAAATATCTTGGCCTGTCTTGAGCGATGGGCAGGATAGGGCCTGTACCTTCTTGAGAGCCTGATGGTAAGAAGATGAAAGAGTTGGTATGCGGATTAACTTGTGAAAAATAAAATATGAGGTGAAATTATTAGCTCAGAGCAGGCTGGGGACAGGAGTTAAGGTTTGTAGAAAAAGAGTAAGGGAAAGGGTGAAATGGTCATCTCAGAGAAAAAGCAAATTTGGGGGGCCTGGGTGTGGCTCAGTTGGTTAAGCATCCAACTCTTGATTTCGGCTCAGGTCATGATCTCACCGTTTGTGAAATTGAGCCCTGCTATTAGCACAGAACTGGCTTAGGATTCTCTCTCTCCTTCAAATCAATCAATCAATCAATCAGTATATTTATTTATAAATATATTTAATTTGACAAATATATATATTTTTTTTAAAGTCTTTTTTCTTTTAAATTTTATTTATTTATTTTAAGAGAGTGAGAGGGAGAGTGTGTGTGCCAGAGAGAGGCAGAGAGAGAGGGAGACAGAATCCCAAGCAGGCCTGATTTGTCAGCATAGAGCCCGACACAGGGTTTGTCAAGAGCTGTGAGATCATGACCTGAGCTGAAGTCAGACACTTAACCAACTGAGCCACCCAGGCGCCCCTCACTTTTTCAATGTTGAGTATGTTAGTGCCATATTTTTGTAGATGCCCTTTTTAAAAAAAAGTGTTTTTAATTTATTTATTTTGAGAGAGAGGGAGAGCATGCTCACGAGTGGGGGAAGGGCAGAGAGAGAGGGAGAGAGAATCCTAAGCAGACTCTGCATTGTCAGCACAGAGCCCAACATGGGGCTCTATCCCACAAACTGTGAGATTATGACCTGAGCTGAAGTCAAGAGTTGGACACTCAACTGATGGAGCCACCCAGGTGCCCCTGTAGATGTCCTTTTTCAGTTAAAGAAGTTACTTTCTGTTGCTAGATTGAGAATTTTCATCCTTACTGGGTATTGAAGTTTGGTTGCATTGTTTTCCCTTAACCCATCTTCTTTGAATACTGATTTCCTAGATTGCTGCTGCTTTGTTTTTATTAAAAAAATTTTTTTTAATGCTTATTTATTTTTGAGATAGAGACAGAGCATGAGTGGGGGAGGGGCAGAGAGAAAGGGAGACACAGAATCTGAAGGAGGCTCTGGGCTCTGAGCTGCCTGTCAGCACAGAGCCTGATGCGGGGCTTGAACCCACGAACCGTGAGATCATGACCTGAACTGAAGTCAGATGCTTACCGACTGAGCCACCCAGCCGCCCCTATTGCCTCATTTTCTTAACAGTTTTGTTGGTGAGCTTATCTTTATAATTTTTATGAAGTCCAATTTCTTCATTTTTACTTTTTATTTTTTTGCTTTCTAAAGTGTTACATTTGAGAAGTTTCTGCCAGACTCCAGATCACTAAGGTTTTCTCCTCTTATGTTTTTATAATCCTAGGGTTTTTTTAGTCTGTCACCTAGTTTGAATTAAATTCGGTTTATGGTGTGAGGTAACGGTTGAGGTTCTTGTTTTGCACATGGATAGTCAGTTCTTGAAACCGTTTGTTGAAAAGATTCTTCTTGAGGCACCTGGGTGGCTCAGTTGGTCTGACTCTTGATTTTGCTCACTGTTTGTGAGATGGAGTCTGGAGTTGGCTCTGAGCTGACAGGCAGAGCCTGCTTGAGGTTCTCTCTCTCTCTCTCTCTCTCTCTCTCTGTCTCTCTGACTCTCTGACTCTCTGTCCCTCCCCTACCTGCATGCACACTCTCACTGTCTGTCTCTTTCTCAATATAAATAAATTATATAAAAAAAATTCTTCTTTCTCCGCTGAATTGCTTTGGCACTTTCATTGAAAATCAGTTGATTAACCATGTGCAAGTGTATTTCTGATCTCTTGATACTGTTCTATTGATGTATTTTGAGTGTCTCTACCTCACATCTTTGTGATTTTCTGTGTAAACAAACATGCTGTTTTTAAAAATGTTTATTATTTTTCGAGAGAGAGAAAGAGCAGGGAAGAGACAGAGAGAGGGAGAGACAGAGTGTTGTCAGCACAGGGCCTGATGTGGGGCTTGAACTTTTGAATCATGAGGTCATGACCTGAGCTGAAACAAAGAGTCGGATGCTTTACCAACTGAGCCACCCAGGCGCCCCTCTAGGGTTTTGATTAGATTTGTATTGAGTCCGGGCTGCTGGGTGGCTCAGTCAGTTAAGCGTCTGACTTCGGCTCAGGTCACAATCTCACAGTTCATGGGTTTGAGCCCCGAATCGGGCTCTGTGCTGACAGCTCAGAGCCTGGAGCCTGCTTCGGATTCTGTGTCTCCCTCTCTCTGATCCTCCTCTGCTCATGCTCTGTCTCTCTCTGTCTCAATAATAAGTAAAACATAAAAAAAAATTAAAAAAGATTTGTACTGAGTATAGAGATAAATTTGGGAGGCAATTGACATTAGCTAACAACTTTGATTTTTCTGGCCCATGAACATGATGTAACTCTCCATCTATTTAGGTCTTCATTACCTTTCTCAGTAATGTTTTGTAGTTTTCAGTCACATGTCATGTACATCTTTGTCACGTTTGTTCCTAAATATTTCATACTTTTGATGCATTTGTAAATGCATTGCTTCTTTGAATTTAGTTTTCAGCTCATTGCAACTATGTATATTTGATTCTGTATCCTGCAACCTTACCTGTTACTTCTAGCTGCTTTTTAATAGATTCCACAAGATTTACTATGTTAGAAGATCTGTAATCTGAGTAGACAGTTTTGCTTGTACCTTTCCAAACTGGATGCCTGTCTCTTTCTTCCTTATACTGGCTTTAACTGCTAGTCTAGTGTTGAATAGAAGAGGTGAGAGACTTATTTCTGATCTTAAGAGGAAGGCTCTCCGTCTTTCACCATTAGGGATGTTGTTAGCAGCTGGTGACCACACTTCTCTTGAGGAGCATTGATTGAGTAATGTCTAGAATTGTCAAATCATTATGTGTACACTTGAATATAACATTGTGTGCTGATCATACTTCAATTAAAGAAAAGAATATTGTTAGCTTAGGAAGTGTTCCTCTTCCAGTATTTTCTTAGTATTAGTATATTTTTCTTCCTTAGAAATTTGATAGAATTTATCAGTGAAGTCATCGGGGCCTAGACTTTTCTTTGTGGGAAGAATTGAAATTGTGCATTCAGTTTCTTTAGTAGTTAAAACTCACATTCTTTATTTTTTGTTGAGTCAGTTTGGATAAGTTTTGTTGTTCAGTATATTAAATTATAATAAGATGTCATTATTCCCATTATCTTTTCAGTGTCTCAGATCCGGTGTGATGTCATTCCTCATGCTGATAAGTGTTTTTCCCTTCCTTTTTTATGAGTCTAGACTTCAGGTTTATCAATTTAATTGATTCTTTTCTGAGAATAACTAACTTTGGTTTCATCCATTTTCACTATTTTTTTTCTATTTTCTTGATTTCTGCTTATTGTTTTGTTCCTTCTCCAACTGACCACATATATAACATTTCTGGCATCTTTCACTCTTGTATACATTCAGGTTTCCTTTTGATAGTATTTTCTTTTCGTCTGAAGAACGTCATTTCTCTTACTACAGGTCTTTTGGCAGTGACTGCTCAGCTTTTATTTATCTGAAAAAGTTTATTTCAGTTTTATTTTATTTTATTTTTTTTTTAGAGAGAGTGAGAGTGTGTGAATGGGGAGAGGGACAGAGGGAGAGAAAGAAAATATTAAACAGGCTCCACGCTCAGCATGGAGCCTGCCGCAGGGCCCGATCCCACGACCCTGGGATCATGACCTGAGTGGATATCAAGAGAAGAGTCTGACGCCCAACTGACTGAGCCATCCGGGCGCCCCTCAGCTTTCTTTTCAAAGAATATTTTTACTGGATACAGAATTCTAAGTTGATGGTTTTCTTTTCTTTTTTTAAATGTTTATTTTTGAAAGAGACAGAGTACGAGTGGGGTAGGGACAGAGAGAGAGGGAGACAGGATCCAAGGTGGCCTCCACGCTGAGAGCAGAGAGCCTGATGTGGGGCCCCAGCTCACAAGCTGTGAGATCATGGCCTGAGCTGAAGGCAGAGGCTTCACCGACTGCGCTGGGCGCCCTGACGGTTATTTTCTTTTAGCACTTTAATAGATGTCATTTGTTGCGTTCTGGCTTGTATGGTTTCTGACCTTTGGTCATTCTTATCCTGATTTATATAGAAGTATTGTGGATTTATAATTTTCATAAGATTTGGCAGTTTTCAGACATTTCTTCAGATACGTTTTTCTGTTTACTTTCCCCCTAGTTTCTTTGAAACACAAGTTACTCATATTTCGTATTATCCTACAGGTTACTGGACCTCTATTCATTTTAGTTTTTCTGGTTTTTGTCAGTTTGCCTCATTTTATGATGACTTCATGTTTAGTTATTTTTTTTTTCCTTCTTCAGTTCCTACTAAGTGTTCATTTCATCCAGGGAGATATTCATTACAGACCCTGGATTTTTTATTTTTGAATGGAATATGAACAGTGTGAATTTTACACATTTTATTACTTTCTTTTGTTGTATTCTTTTAAAGAAAGTTGGATTCCTTCTGGTGGGCAGTTAATGTTACTTTTGAAGTTTATTATTAAGCTCTTTAAGGGCAAGTCTAGAGTAGTCTTTTTTTTTTTTTAAATACTCTTAAAAAATTTTTTTTAATGTTTTATTTATTTTTGAGAGAGAGAGAGACAGACAGACAGCATGAGCAGGGGAGGGTCAGAGAGAGAAGGAGGCACAGAATCTGAAGACAAGCTCCAGGCTCTGAGCTGTCAGCACAGAGCCCGACGTGGGGCTCGAACCCATGAACCGCGAGATATGACCTGAGCCAAAGTCGGAAGCTTAACCGACTGAACCACCCAGGTGTCCTGAGTAGTCTTTATTCTAGGTCTTATTTGTCCTCCTGGGGTATCTAGTGATTATTTCACGTATTCATTGACGTTTTTTCCCTTTGGCTGGAGGAAATTTGAATGAGTTCTGGCCCCGTGTAAGCTCTGGGAAATGTGTGTTTTATAGTTTCTCCTAACTGTTCTAAGAACAACCAGAATTGTTTAAGACTGGGCTGTGCTCTCCCCTGTGCATTTACAGATTGGAATCCAGCCAAAGACTTAGGAGAACCCAAATTCACATTTCAGGGAATCTTTCTCTCTTTAACTGTCTTCTCACAGAAAGTCTCCAGAAATCCTGTTCACGTGGCTTTACCAAGCTAGTATGGTTGCTTCTTCAGTGAACAAGAAAGCCTGGAGTACAGTAGGATTTCCCTCATTCGTATGATTTTTCTCCAAGATTGGGTCCTGTGCAGTCTACTTTCCAATGTCTGGAAACAGTCACTCCGTTTTGCCCAGGGTTTTGGCTGTTTACTGTGGGAGTGCAACTCTGGACAGTTACCTGCTCATAGCTGGAGCGCCAAGTGCACTGTTTGTTTTAGTTCACTCCTCGCTCTCAGTGTCTCCTGCTGGACACAGACTTCAGAAATGCTTTCAGAGAGGCTGTGCTTGGTAAATTTTCTGAGTTCCTGATTTCTGAAAGGTTCGTAGTCCCAAGATTTGAGAGGATTTGGTTCTTGAATTTGTAGGCTCGAGGTTCTTTTCCTCTGAACTTGGAATATGTTGTCTGTTTCCTGCTATGCAGTGTTGTTGACAAGAAGCCCGTTTCTATTCTGATCCTTGTTACTTGGTAGGTGATACTTTGTTTTAAATTTCTTATGATACCTAGTAAAATTTTCACTTCATTCCCACTTTTCTGAAAAAATATTTTTGATTGTGTCCTTCCAGTGTGATGGATTAATTTTTAAAATATGTCCAGCTTTTCTCTTAAGCCGATTTTAATCCAAGGGTTTTGTCTTTTTAACTTCTGAGAAATGCTGTTCTCTTATTTCTTGGAATATTGCCACTCACCGGCAGATATTGAATGTGGAACTTTTTACTCCAGCTGCCGTTAACTTTTCTTCTCTAATTTCTGTATCTTTGTGCTTCACTGTTGTTCTGAGAGAATTCCTCTGTTCTGTCTTCACTTTCACTTGCTCTTCACCTGTTCTGTTCTATTAATTTCACTCATCAATTTGGTAATTTCTTTGATTGCTATTTGATACCTTTTTTGAAGATCTCTTTTATACATTTATGTGTTTTGTGCTTTTACTTAGCCTTTTATCTATTTCTTTGTAAATTATTTTTTGATGAGTTTTGGTGCTTTGTAAATTTTTTATTATTTTTGTAAAATGTTTGTTTTTGAGAGAATGCATGGTTATAAGTGGGAGAAGGGCAGAGAGAGAGAGACACGGAGACAGAAGGTCTAAAGCACGCTCTTTGCTGACAGCATAGATCAGGGCTTGAACTTAAGAACCGTGAGATCATGACCTGAGCCGAAGTCAGATGCTTAACTGACTGGGCCATCCAGGTGGCCTGGTGCTTTTTTTTTTTTTTAAGTGGCTTTGACTTTTCTTCAGTGTTCAGTGTTTTTTGGTTATGTTTTCAACTTTGTGTCTAGTATTTTTTCTTATACTATGTAAGAATTATGTTTTACTATTATCTGCTTATAATGTCTGGACCTCTTATTTATTCAGTGTTTTAGTCTGGGCAGCTCACTTTTATCTGTTTTTGATTAAAAATTTTTTTTGTTGACATATAATTCCTATAACATAAAACCATTTTAATATGTACAATATCTTTGAGTAGATTCACAATTGTTGGGCATCCATTACTGTATCTAATTCCAGAACTTTTCTGTCACCTGAAATGAAACCTATACCTTATAGTAGTTAATCCCAATTCCCCACTTCCCTCCGTCCCCTGGCAGCCACTAATCTACTTTCTGTCTGTATTGATTTGTTTCTCATAGACATTTTATATAACTGGAATCACAAGACATGTGCCCTTTTGTGTCTGTTCGTATTTAACTTAGTATTACGTTTTCCAGGTTCATCTAGGTTGTAGCATATAGTTAGTACTTCAGTCTTTTTTATGATTATTCAATCAGAGACATACCATTTTATTGATCCATTCACGAGTCACTGGGCATTTGGATTCCTTCTACTTTTTGGCTATTGTGAAGAACACTGCTTTGAACATTAGTGTCCAAAGTTCTGTGTATATGTCCATATACCTTGTGTATATACCTAGGAGTGGAATTTCTGCGTTATTTGGCATTTCTGAGTATAAAATATCTGTTTATGATTGTTCGCATTAATAGACTACTTTTGAAAAGAAGCTTTTGTTTTTTTCACCGAAGACTTAAAAGTAGGAAAATAAACATAAAAGCACCCACCTAGAATGATGGAGACTGTTCCTCTGACCTAGCAGATGGAGTCTCTGGACCTCTGTCTCTTTGTAAATTTTCATAGATTTAACTAAATGGCTTTTGTGGCCCTGCCAGCTTACCGATTTTGAATTTGCAGGTGGAATGATTTCTAAGATTTCATATTGAACACATGAGTTTGAGATCTTACTATTTGAGTAATATGGAGTGGGAATTACTTGTAACGCATGTTACAGTAGAGTGAGGCAAATGGAGACTGAATACAAAATTTCATTTTGAATTCTTTTTTTTTTTTTTTAATGTTTTATTTATTTCTGTGTGAGAGAGAGAGTGCGAGTGCAAGCAGGGGAGGGTCAGAGAGAGAGGGAGATACAGAATCCGAAATAGGCTCCAGGCTCTGAGCTAGCTGTCAGCACAGAGCCCGATGCGGGGCTCGAACCCACGAACCGTGAGATCATGACCTAAGCCAAAGTCGGATGCTTAACCGACTGAGCCACCCAGACGCCCCCATTTTGAATTCTTCTGAATGATACTCAGTTAAAATGTCGATTTTTAGGTTTATGGGGAAGAAGTAGATCAGTGAAGGATCAAAATCATCATTGCTGCTTCCCCATACTTAGGAGCCCATAACTGCCTCAGTGCACTGATACTTGCTCTAATTTCATGATGCTCTTCATGTTTTGGCTAATGATTAATTTATGATTATTTCAACGCCAGGAATTTGCGGTCCCTGATTATCGTTCTTCTCATCTTGAAGTGAGCCAGGCGTCACAACTCTTGCAGCAGCAGCAGCTTCGCAGACGACCTTCCTTGCTCTCAGAATTTCACCCAGGCTCTGACAGGTGAGCGGGCTCTTTTGTGTTTCCATCTAGGACGCAACTTCTGCGGTGTGTGGATACTTGTTTCATAAACGTGCCATTAAATGTACTGTTACTTTTCCTTGATAATTTTATTAACCCAGTTGCGAGTGGTCGCTTATCATTTATATATTGAGCTCTTTTATGTTTGTTGATCTTTTGGAGTAGTTCTCATAATAGTAAAAAAAACTCCGCAAAATTGTTTCCGGAGCTCATGGCTGATGCTGTATAGTGGGAAGGCTGGTGGACTGGGTTTACACCCTGCTCACTTGCGGCCTTGGCCATGGGCGTAAACCTGCGTTCACAGTTTAGGCGGCATATGAGAAGCACCTTGGTCTTTAAACGTGACGCCCAAGCCCCATCTCGGAATAATCAAATCAGCTCCTGGGATCGGGCCGGGATCGGGTGTGTCTGAAGTTTCCCAGGTCCTTCTTGTTTGCACGTGGGTTACAAGTTATTGATTTAGATTCTTTAGACCTTACTTTTCTCACCTGTAATAATGAGAATAGTAATGAGATTGTTCCCAGAGGATGGTCTTTGATCAGGTAACGTTGGCCCTGTTCATGGTAGGCACTCACCTCTCCAGTGTCCTTACCGTCTCTGCTCTCTCTTACCGCATCTTCACTCTCAATCTAAAGAGTAAGAACTACTTTTTATTGAATCGCCTTTTTGCCGTCCTCATTTTAGCAATTTTATAAAGACCCTGATTTCCTGTTTTAAAGATATGTTTACTGTTTACGTTTTAAGATGATAAAAGGATTGGAGTTATTTGGCTGTGTTTAAAATTATTATAAAAGACATTTCTTGGTGAAGGTTGTGGAGGGAAATCAGATCACTGTCCTCCATAATATCGAGCAAGCATATAAAAATAGCCTTTTGAAAAATGGCCCAAAACCACCCTGTATAAAGCAGGAAAGACATACAGCCACTGCCATACACTCGGAAAAATGGCATTTAAGGAAGGAATTAGAAGAACCTTGCACCTGTGTTCCTACTTCTACTCTCAAAGAAGCAGTGTTGAAGATAGAAGGAGGGTCAGTAAAATCCTAGGATTTCTTGGAAATGCTCCCTAATTTGAGAAACTGTGAATGGTTGGGGTGTATTGTGAATTGTTTGCTTGGGAACATACCCCCCCACCCCCCACCCCCATCTTGCAGGAGGGGCAGGCACGGTGTGCCATTTTGCACAGTGATGAGCCGAAGCCTTCAGGACTGCTTTACGTGTCTGGCTTGTAGAGTGGCCCAGAGCCTCAGGAAGGCAACAGAGCCCCAGCCAGGTGTTCTTCTCCTTCGCCCCCTGTCCCTGTTCCCTCAGGCTGTAGAAAAGCATATAGAAGCCAACTCCAGTCCTCTGTCTGTAGACAAATGCCAGGCAAAGTGGAGATGAGCAAGGAAAATGCACATATCACCGTTCTACAGCGAAGACAAGGTCTGGGTAGGGCTGCACATGACGTCCCTGAGCAGGGGGGTAAGGAAGACATGGACGGGCCAAAGGTATTCCTGAAAGAGAAGATTAAAGAAAGCAGTACGGAGTGTCAAAAACAAAGAGCCCTGTGTGTAAGAAGTAAAAGAAAAAAACAACAAAAAAACTAGCCCCCTAAGTGCTATACACTGTAGGCAAACTTAAAATTAAAAAGAAGATATTTGAAAACAATACAAGACAGCCCAATTAGATCAAGTGAAAGATTGGACATTCCAGGCCCCCCAGGCCCGCCATTATAATTTCAATATATAAAATAAGAAAGAACAGGGAATAAAACAGGTGTGGCTAATAGTTAGACCTTTGTCATGCAAGAAAGTCCAGAGACCATCCGAGTGGATGTAGGAGAAAAGAATAAAAATTAAAAAGTTAAAGCAGTTATCAAGAGGTTGTGAGAACATGTATTTCTGAGGTGGAAGACCTGTCAAGGAAAGGGCGTAATATTGGTAATTTTAAAAGTACTTTTTTCTCTGTAAAGTGAAGGAAGAAGCCTATAGATTGATAGGACATACCTTGCCCCAGGGATCATGACACAGAATGATCAGTTATCAGGACAGAACTTGGTTCATTTATCAAAGTTCAAGGGTACGTAAAAGAATCAGGAAGCAAAAGAAATCCTTGACTGGGAGGAACAAGTCTGGCTTCAAGCAACTACAAGGATGGAAGATAGGGGAGCAGTAGCTACAAAGTTCTGAGAGAAAGAAATGAGATCTAAGAATATCATATACCACTCAAGTTTAAGGATAAAAGCAATAGGCAGACCGTCTTAGACATGGACACACTGATCATCTAAAACTTCTTGGAAGAATTTTAGGTGATAGAATCCAGCCAAAGAATGGAAGCCATGGTAAAAGGATTGTGGTAAGCCACACACACTTTTAGGTAAAAAGTCCACGTGAGACGCCTAGGTGAATTACGGTTCCATAACTGAACGTCCGTAACAAATCTTGACAAAGTGATAGTAATGTAACTATAGGATCTAGAGGTATTGTAGGTATTAGGAGAACGTTTGAGGGATGCACTTGAAGACTGTTTCTGGTGTAATCCGATACGTCTGAAATGGAAATGTTAGGTTAATAAAAAAAATTCCCATCTTAATGCTTTTCATAGTTTTCCCCTTACCCTTTAGCAATAATCTTTTAGGAACTAATTTCTTGTGGTAAAGGAGCGATTCCTTCCATTTTAAGCTTTAGTTCGTTTTATTTTTTTTCTCCTAATTCCTATATAAAAACAAACCAAATATTCTTCACCTAAAGTTTTGTTTTTGCCTGTATATCCACTACCCATATGTAAAACTAAAGTGATGTCTGGGTATGGGAGTCACCTAATTTTAGCATTGTTTCTATGTGGTAGGATTTGGGGCAGTTTGCTGCTTAGTTTTGTTCTGTATTCCTGGAATTTTTTTGGTTAGCAAATGTACGTCATTTTATAAGCCCTATTCTTAGAATATAAGAGTCCTTTCTGTTTGAATATCATCAATCGTGTTTTAAATTTCATTGCAAAAAATTAGTCCACGTAATTAGAGTATTTGGATATTTAGATAAAAAGATGAAGGGGCACTTGGATGGCTCAGTCGGTTGGGCATCCGACTTCGGCTCAGGTCAAGATCTCCCGGTTGGTGAGTTCGAGCCCCGCATCGGGCTCTGTGCTGATAGCTCAGAGCCTGGAGCCTATGTTGGATTCTGTGTCTCCCTCTCTCTCTCTTTGCACCTCCCCCGCTCGCACTCTGTGTGTGTCTCTCTCTTTCAAAAATAAATAAACATAAAAGCAAAAGATGCAGAACAGCTTGAGGTAGTTTTCAGATATTATGAAAGATTCACCGATATTCAGATAATTGGTTTTCCCTTGAGCAACAAAGAAGAAGTCAAATTATGCTTATACATTTGAAAATTTAGGTGAAATAAATTTCCATAGCTAGGAATAAATAAAATCAATTCATGTAATTCTCGATGAGTTTTGTGGGCCACCGTTTTTGAATAGCTATGAACTTTATGTTCCCCTTAATGAAAGTTATCTTTTCCTTAAAATTAAAATGATACGATATAGATACGTTACATTACAAAGCCCATTTAAAAACTTTAATTTGTTTTAAAGGCATTTAAAGATGGTACTAAGAGGTCATGGAAGTCCACGAAATATGAGAGCTTTTAAATTTAAAAGTCTACAGAGAGGGGTGCGTGGGTGGCTCAGTTGGTTAAGTGTCCGACTTTGGCTCAGGTCATGATCTCACAGTTTGTGGGTTTGAGCCCCACGTCGGGCTCTGTGCTAACAGCCAGCTCAGAGTCTGGAGCCTTTTTCAGATTCTGTGTCTCCCTCTCTCTCTGACACTCCCCTGCTCACGCTGTCTGTCTCTCTCAGAAATAAAATAAAACATTAAAAAAAAATTAAAAAGTCTACAGAGATTTTTTAGTATGAAAATCTGACGTTTGTTTTTATTTATATGCCTCATTTGTCCATTCGTCAGTTAATAGATATTTGAGTTTTCGCTTTTTGATTGTTATGAATAATGCTGCTAGGAATACTCATGCACAAATTTTTGTGTGACCGTGGATTTTCCTTTCTCTTGGGAATATGCCAGGAGTAGAATTGGTAGTTCTCTCTTTGCTGTTTGAGAAATTACTAGACGTTTCCAAAGTGGCTATACCTTGCCACTGGTGTTAGGTTTTAAATTAAAAAAAAAATTTTTTTTTAATTTATTTCTAGGAGAGAGAGAGAGAGAGAGACAGCATGAGCAGGGGAGGGTCAGAGAGAGAGGGAGTCACAGAATCTGAAACAGGCTCCAGGCTCCGAGCTGGCTGTCAGCACAGAGCCCGACGCAGGGCTCAAACCCACGAACCCCGAGATCATGACCTAAGCGAAAGTCGGACGCCCAACCGACTAAGCCACCCAGGCGCCCCCATGGTGTTAGGTTTTAAAAGGCAAATACATTCATTTAAAATGGAGATTTCATGCTTAACTCCACCAGGACTCCAATATAAAATTGTATTTGTTTTCACAAAGATGAAATGATAAATGACTTTGATAAATGTCATAGGCAGATTCACTAGAGGTAAAATGTAGTACTTGGAAGTTAACTTTTATAGGTTGAGGGGACAGCTGAGGACTGAAACCCTGCTTGGACAGTTTGCCAGGCCCTGCGTACCAGAGGGCTGCATTTGCTCCTGCACATCACACACGCAGTTTTCTCGCAGGCTGGCAGTGGCCCTGATTCTAAGTGCTGTGTTGAGGGGCTTGGCCTTTAACTCATGCTGGATGCTTGTGTCTGATACATTACCTCTGGTTGCACTGTGGTGGATGAATTTGAGGTGGATCGACCAGAAGCGGAGAGATCGTGTGAGAGTATGGGCATAAGATGGGACCCTGAAAGGGAGACGAGACAGGCTGGAGGAAGTTAGGAGGGAAGGCTAACGTCCCAGCAGCTGGCAAAGGTGAGGGAGGAGACCTGGACGAATCCTGACTTTCTAGCTTGTTGGTTTCATGGCCGCGACCCTGTGATAGGGATTAAGGAAAGAGCAACGAGGATAAGACCACCTGAGTTCGGTATGAATCAGGCTTAAGGTACCTGTGACACATCCAGCTGGAGATGTACCTGGCGCACTCGGGGGAGGATCTGGGTTTAAGGTCCAGATCGGTGCCTGTGATCCAGGGGAGGGTGGAAAATGAGAGGGCAGCAGTTCAAAGATGAACCCAGAGGGTCCCCAACATGTAAAGATGCTATGAGGCCGAAGCCTCTGAAGGAGAGAGAGAGAGAGGAAGGAAAAGGACTGAAATAGTGATCCTCAAACTTGTCATTTGCGTATTTCTCAAAAGAATTTTGAAAAGCTATATTGTACATTTTTAAGTTGACATTTAAAAGTTTCCTAAGTTTTAAAAGATGAATATAATTTGCCATATTGAAAGTATTGACATTTTAAAGCAAAACTGCTGCAATACATTTTTAAAATAATCTGACAGAATCTAAATACCATAGTGATTTGATACCATCATCCACTTAAAATGATACTATGTATGAGCAACCTTGTCTTTAACAAAACTTCTTTTTCTGTTCTTATTTTCTTGGAGCTCATGTGTTCATCTTTTTTCCAAAATTTATCCTAACGTGATTCGCTTTGTGATTATTCCAAGTCATTTATTGATCAACCTACCTTACTTCTTTTTTTTAAACTTTAGTTTTTAAAAAATTTTCATGTTTTTTATTTATTCCTGAGAGAGAGAGAGAGACAGCATGAGCAGGGGAGGGTCAGAGAGAGAGGGAGGCACAGAATCTGAAACAGGCTCCAGGCTCTGAGCTATCAGCACAGAGCCTGACGCGGGGCTTGAACCCACGAAATGTGAGATCATGACCTGAGCCGGAGTTGGACGCTTAATTGACTGAGCCACCCAGGCGCCCCAACCTACCTTACTTCTATTTAACAACAAAAATATGGAAAAGTATCTGTTTCTAGAAGATGCTCTATTTTAAGAAGCTTCTTTTTTTCCCCCCTTTTATTCTCAAGTTAGTTGACACACAGCGTAGTCTTGGCTTCAGGAATAGAACCCAGTGATTCATCTGTTACATATGACACCCAAGACTTGTCCCAAAAGGTGCCCTCCTTAATGCCCATCCCCCATCTAACCCATCCCCCCACCCACTTCCCTTATTCTCTGTATTTAAGAGACTCTTATGGTTCGTTTCCCTCTCTGTTTTGATCTTATTTTTGCTTCCCTTCCCCTATGTTCATCTGTTAAGTTTCTCAAATTCCACATATGAGTGAAATCATATGATACCTGTCTTTCTCTGGTTTATTTCACTTAGAATAATACCCTCCAGTTCCATTCTCATTGTTACAAATGGCAAGATTTCATTATTTTGTTTTGTTTTTTTAATTATTCACCAAGTAATATTCCATTGTATATATACCTCATCTTCTTCATCCATTCATCAGTTGATGGATATTTGTTTTTTTTTCTGTAATTTGGCTATTGTTGAGAGTGCTGCTATAAACATAGGGGTGTGTGTGATCCTTCGAATCAGCATTTTTGTACCCTTTGGATAAATACCTAGTAGTGCAATTGCTGGGTCTTAGAGTCATTCTATTTGTAATTTGTTGAAGAGCCTCCACACTCTTCCAGAACGGCTGCACCAGTTTGCCTTCTCACCAATAGTGCAAGAGGGTTCCTCTTCCTCCACATCCTTGCCAGCATCTGTTTAAAAAAAACTTCTGGGTTGAAATACTATAAGATTGATCAAAACAGCAGTCATTTAAGAAAGTGAGAAACAAATTGATCAAATATTAGTAAAGTTTCATGGAAATGTATCCATGCATTAATGAGATAGATGGTGGCTGTTTTCAAAATATTACTTATTGATAGAATGAAGGTAGCGTGTGCTCTGTTGTTAGTTTTTATTCTGATGAAGGTGCCATGACACCTTATTCACAAAAGTAATCTCTTATGAGGCATTTGCCCTCAATCACTTATTTATCCAAGATGAAAATGTTAGTTAACAATAAGTTCTTCCATTTTGTTGGAGGCAAAAATTTGGGAACTGTTAACTTGCCAAAGGATTTGTTTCATTGAGGCCCTTGGAGGCGTTGTTACTCTGGGGGCAGTGCTCCACTCTAAGGCCCAGGAAGGATGAGCCTTAAGCTTTTTGTGTGTGCAAAATGAGAGCCGGGCAATTGCGAGAGAGAGAGAGAGAGAGAGAGAGAGAGAGAGAAAAGCAGAGAAGGGAGAACCACAGCTTTGTTTTCCAGCAGGTCAGTTTAAGTAAAGACTCATCATTGCTGGAAGCCGACTGTTTTATACTGATCTGTGCTCGGATTCCCTGTGGGAAACTATTAGACCCTGACACCCAGGGATGATCATGTCCTGGAAACCAAGAGGTAGAAGAGTTTCAAGAAGGAAGGAGTAAGTAAAGTATAAGAGCCAGCAGATAGGTCAGCATATATCTAAAAATACTTGTTTGCTTTCAGTATTAGGAGGTCATTGCTGACTTTAGTGTGCGGTGAGTACTTGTAATAAAATGAAATAATGGGGCATGAAGTCCGAATCCAGTGAGTCGAGTGAATGGGAAAAGAGTTAACTGTTGAGAAAGAGCATAAATTATCCACTCAAGTGGTACTAAGTTTCTAAAAAAATTAGATGCTAGAATTTCCTGGGCTAGTCTTTATTAATAAGGATTCCAAGAATTAACTTGTATGTGATCTTTTTTACTGTGGTAAAATATGCGTAACTTAGATTTATCATTTTAACCGTTTTTAAATGTTCCAGTTTAGAGGCAGCAGGTGCACAGCAGGATTTTGTAACCGTCACCACTGTTTCCAGAGCCCTTTCATTACCCCAAAGAGAAGCCCTGTTCCCATTAGGCAGTAATTCCCCCTCCTCTCCTTCCCCCAGTCCCTGGCAGCCTCTAATCTACTGTCTCTCTCTCTACGCATTTGCGTGTTTGAATTACTTCATATAAATGGAGTCATACAGTAATTGTCCTTTTGTATCTGGCTTAATTCACTTAGCATAATGTTTTAAGGTTTATCCATACTGGCGCCTGTGTCAGAACTTTATTCCTTTCTGTGGCAGAATAATAATCTACGTAGTGGGCCATGTAGCACTGTACACCACCGTATGTAAATGTGGACGTACGTACCACAGTTGTTAATCCGTTTTACCTGCCAGCGGACATGGGCTGTTTCCACGTTTTGACTGTTGTGAATAATGCCGCTTGCACATGGGTGTGCAAGTATTTGTTTGAGTCTATTTGCACTACTTTGGTATCTGAGTCCCTGTTTTCAGTACTTTGAGATATATACCTTACATACGTAGGTAGAATTGCCGTGTCCTATGGTAATTCTGTGTGTAGCTTTTTGAAGAACTGCAAAAGCTTTCCACAGGAGCTGTCCACTTTTGTGCCCCAGCCTCCAATTTTTCTACATCTTTGTAAACACTCGTTATTTTTCTTTTTCTTTTTTTTTTTCCAAACAATTCTAGCCAAGCAATACCTCAATTCGGTTTTGATTTGTGTTGCCATAATGATGAATGATGTTGAGCATCTTTTCATGTGTTTGTTGGTCATTTGTATGTCTTCGGAGAAATGTCTGTTCACATCCTTTGCCCATTTTTCTTCTTTCTTTCTTCTTCTTCTTGAGTTGTCTTTTTATTGTTCGTTTGTGGGAAGGCCATTAATATTCTGGATATTAAAAGCTTATAAAATCATGGTTTGCAGATATTTTCTCCCTTTTCGTGGGTTTTCTTTTTACTGTCTTGATAGTATCCTTTGATGTACAAAAGTTTGAAGTTTTGATGAAGTCCAGTTTATCAGGTTTTTTTTTTTTTCTTCTGTTGCCTGGGCTTTTGGTGTGATATCCAAAAATTCATTGCAAAATCCAACATCGGGAAGATTTCTCCCTATGTTTTTTCCTAGGAGTTTTAGAGTTTTAGGTCTCATCATTTAAATCTGCAATCTGTTTTGAGTTGATTTTTGCAGGTGGTCTGTGTTAAGGGTCCAACCTCTTTTGCATGTGGGAATCCAGATTCCCCTGCACCATTTGTTGAAGAGCTTGTTCCTTCCTCTTTGAATGGTCTTGGCACACTTGTTAAAAGTCAGCTGATCGCTGATGTGAGAGTTAATTCTGGGCTTTCAGTTCTATTCCCTCGGCCTGTATGTTTACCTGTAAGGCAGTATGACATCTTGATTACTGTAGCTTCGTCGTAAGTTTTGAAATTGCGAAGTGTGAGTTCTTCTAACTTTGTATTTCTCCTCCAAAATTGTTTTGGCTCTTTGGGGGGGGGGCGTCCCTTGAGATTCCATATGAATTTTATGGTGGGTTTTTCTATTTCTCCAAAACACGCCACTGGGATTTTGATAAAGATTACACTGAATCCGTAGATAGCTTTGTATAGTATTGTCATCTTAACGATATTAAGCCTTGGGTACCTGAGCCTGGGCCGTCTTATCTTACTATTTAGGTTTTCCTTGGTTTCTTCCACGGTGTTTGTGGTTTTCACTGTGTAAGTCTGGGGCCTCCTTGGTCAAATTTATCCCTAGCTTTTATTCTTTTGGATGCTACTATAAATGGAATTATTTTCTTAATTTCATTTCAGATTGTTTATTGCTAATATATAGAAATACAATTGATTTTTGCCTGTTGAATTTGTATCCTGTCGCTTTGTGTTATTCATTTACTAGCTCTAACTTTTTTTTTTTTTTTGGTGGATTCTGTAGATTTTTCTACATATAGGATCATGTCATCTAAATAGAAATACTTTTATTTCTTCCTTTCAGATTTGGAGGCCTTCTATTTCTTTTTCTTGCCTAATACTGTGAGCTCCCAATACTGTATTAAATATGGGCGGCGAAAGCAGGCACCCTCACTTTGTTCCTAAGGCTTTCTGCTGCACTATTATTTGTGACATCATGGTGAATTTTAAAGTAATAGGATTTATGGCTTGAATGAGAGTTCAAATTTTTGAAATATAATAACTTTATAGACCTTGGGGTTTATTGCATCATCTCTTTTAAAAAGGAAACCCAGTGATACGTTTTCATTGAGAAATATTTTGTGAGATGTTCGTTTAAAGCTCGGCCACAAAGTCAAATGTTGCTTCTGTAAATACTTTGATACGAAAGGGAAAGTGAAACTAATGAACACCCACATGTAGTACTGTGTACAGTACCTCACTTAAAGGAATCAAAGATTCCTGACTTTCAAGACACTTATGTACTTGCAGAAACTAGACAGAATACGTATTTTAGGGGTCAGAACTTCAAAGCAACGTTACATTTCCAGTCAAGAGACTTGTCTTTAAACCTTAGTGATACTGCAAAACTCAAGTCATTTATATTTCCATGTACAATTGTTGGGAGATTTATTTCCTGCTTGTTTGTATCATTGGTTCAAAATGGTAGCTCTTCTGGTTTAGATCGTTCTAAAGTCAATTGGTATGCCATAGGCTTAAAAATTGTGTATTAGGGGTATTCTTCAGCAACTTTAAATTTTCTGCAAATGGAAATCTTTTGTTATGTCTTTCACTTCTTTCCCACTACCATTCTCACCTCCCCTGAAGAAACTTTTCTATTAGATTTAGAAGTTTAGGGGTGCCCGGGTGGCTCAGTTGGTTAAGCGTCCAACTTCAGTTCAAGTCGTGATCTCACAGTTTGTGAGTTCGAGCCCCGCGTCGGGCTCTGTGCTGACAGCTCAGAGCCTGGAACCTGCTTGGGATTCTGTGTCTTTCTCTCTTTCTCTTCCTCCCCTGTGCAAGAGAGAGACTCTCTGACTCACAAAAATAAGCACTAAAAATAATTTAATAAAAAAAAGAATTAGAACTTTAATAGCACTTTATATGTATTCTTCTGGGGTGCGGAGAGTGGGGCAGGGATTCACTTTAAGCATAATTTTCACATTTATTTCAAAGTCCAACCAGGGATGTTAGCAGGAAGTTGTACATCACCTAAAAAATTTCAAGTGTTTCTTTTCTTTTTATATGTTAGGCCTCAGGAGAGGAGAACTGGCTATGAACAGTTCCACCCAGGGCCGCCCCCAGTGGATCACGATTCCCTGGAGTCCAAGCGACCACGTCTGGAACAGGTTTCCGACTCCCACTTCCAGCGCGTCAGTGCTGCGGTCTTACCTTTAGTGCACACGCTGCCAGAAGGGCTGAGGTCTTCTGCAGACGCTAAGAAGGTACATGTTCGTTCTCTCACCCCGGGGGGTTGTTGGTCAGTACTGTGTACTTAGCCATCCTCAGGCACCGTGCCGAGAAGAGAATCCGATTGTGCCGGTCTCTAAAGGTTAGTGCTCATGGGAAAGTAAAAGTTGTGTTAAACAAAACTGAAAACCACAGACCAAGCGCTCCAGCCTTCTAAAGTCAGTACGTTTGCCTTTTTGGTAAATGAAAACAATCTCTGGGGACTGCTATAAAGAAAAATTGCTACTGACTCGCTCTCATGCATTTTTGCCCTGGCTTGTGGGGCTGTACACCGTGGCCAGTGGTTCTCGAGAAAACCACAGTTTTGTTAAATTTAAATTAAATTGAAGAGAATCCCCTTCAATGCAGTTGCAGTTTATTAACTTGCTGTATAGGAGAAAAGGCATTTTAGGTGAGGTTTGTCTGTGCTTATAATTTTGATAAAGAAAAATAAAGTTTTCTTATAATTTCTGTAAAAAGTAGTTTCTTTAGAAAACTTGCAAACACAGACGAAAAAAGTTACCTATGGTTCTCGAGGTTGTAGAGAAATACGTACTTCTCATATAGAGCTATGTTTTGTGACGTTTTGAACAAAGTATATTGTGAATTTATGAGAAGGTTCTATTAAGATCAAATATCTTTTCCTCCTGTGTTCTTGTTACTTGCCTTTTGTGAAATGCATGTTTGTGCATTATGCCCTTATTTTGTTGCTGAGTTTTTTAATTTATTTTTATTTTATTTTATTTTATTTTATTTTATTATTTTTTTTTTAAATATTTTTATTTATTTCTAGGAAAGAGAGAGACAGCGTGAGCAGGGGAGGGTCAGAGAGAGAGGGAGTCACAGACTGAAGCAGGCTCCAGGCTCCGAGCTGTCAGCACAGAGCCCGATGTGGGGCTCGAACCCACGAACCATGAGATCATGACCTGAGCTGACGTCGGACGCCTAACCAACTGAGCCACACAGGCGCCCCTGAGTTTTGTTTTTTTTTTAACTATGTATTTTGTTTACCATTAAATCTGCAGATTAGGAAGTACCTGGCACTTAGTAGGTACTGAATAAATATTGGTCTTAGAATAAACTAATTTTTTTTTTTTTACAAATAGTTTAATAAACTAATTTTTTTATACTCTTTAAACAGTGTAGTGTTAACCCTTTTACTGTCCCCATCCCCCTTCCCATTTTGTTGGTAAATCTTTCTTCCACAATGTTCGTTTATTTTTTGGCTAATGGCCCTTTCCATCCTGATAGCAGATAAATAAGTACGCACACATTTTCTTTCACTTTTTATGCAGCAAAAAGTGATTTGAGAGATAGTGAATGTGACTGCAATTTGTTTTCAAATAGTTCTGCCAAAAAAAAGGTGTGTGGATATGTTTATAGAAAAAGCAAAAATAGTAAAATGTTGAGTAGGGAGGGTGAAGGGTAAATGCTGTTCTTTGAACTTTTATGTAAATTTGAAAATTTACAAAATGTTAGGATAGGCGGGGAAAGCCCTTTGTGATCACCTAGAAATGAGCTCAACTTCTGGGATTTTTGAGGCCTGCCTCTTTGTGTGAAATATATGTGTTCTGGTCTGTGGGTTTATAAGAAATGTTTTGCAGCATTAGCAACAAAAGGAAAAATACAAAGAATGAAAGTCTTCTTTTAAGAATTTATTCAAGGCTGAATAAATCACTACAAACGTTATTCATAGCTGTGGAATTTTTTAGCAGAAAGGGCTCTTAAAGTCTCATTCATTAAAATGTGACGTGTTGGATCACAGTACAGAATGAACAACAAAATCAGCCTAAAGAACATGTCATTGCTCTAATAAACCAAGGGATAAGCTACGTGTGTGACAAATTACTTTGTATCATTTATGAAATATTAAGTAACTACTAAAAGTACAGTTGCAAACTTACACGAAAAGCAGCTCATGACACACTTAGGCAAAAATAAAGTTGTAAACGATGTACAAAGTGAACACATTAAAATACCCACCCAACTTTCACAAAGTTAGCAATTTCTAACTGGTGAGGCTGTAAAGTAACTTTCTCCTTCATGCTTGTCTAATTCTTCTAAAAAAGATACAAGTGAGCTTGACAACATTAAGAAAAACCCCAAAACTAACATACTAATTCTTTCAAAATCCCAACTTCTAAAAAAAAAGTCACGGTTTACAGATTGGGGTGGGGGAAAGCAGGACAAGGAGTCAGGGGTCAGGGATTTTCATTCCAATTCAGGAGACACAACCTAGGTCGCTTAATTTTGCTTAATATCTGTTTTCTCTTATTCCTGACAGCAGAAGGCAGGGTGTAGTTGCCCAATTAGTGCTATCACTCTTGCTAAGGCCACAGATTCTGTTGTTTTTTTAAAAAAAAATCATTGTTAGTCTGGTAAAATTTTAACTTGCATTTATTTTCTTTTTAGTAAAATTTACATTTTTCATTTGTTTATTGGTTATTCATTTTTTCCTATTTTATAAATTATTTTTCCTATCTGTTCAGTTTCATGTTGGTCTGTTTTTGATTTTATATTGAGTTTTGAGTTGACATTTTGGAAATGATTTTTCTCATTTGCTTTTAAATTTGTTATTGCTATCTTGATAAACAGAAGATTGTTTTAATCCATCAGTCTTTATTTTTTTTTAATTAGTATCTTTCGCTTGTTGGCTTTTCTGAGCCCAGGATAGCATGAATACTGTTTGGTTTGTTTGAGGCTTGTGATTTGCTAATAAAGCTCATGTAAATGTTTGCTCTTAATTTGGCTTTTATTGTGATGTAAGATATGAGGTAGGAGTCTAACTTTCTTTCCTCAAAATTGCTATCATTATGTTCCAACACCAGATTATAAACTCCATGAAGGCGAGTGTCATGTCTGTTTTGTTCACCCCTCTACCTAGTGCCTGTCACATAGGAGACCCTTAAGGAATTGTTTTGTTGTTAAATGTTTTAACTAGAAGGCAAGTCTGGGGAAAATAGTGCTTTGTACTAGTAGTTTTTAACGCATGCATCAGATCACCTGAGAAACTTTTGCAAAGTCTGTGTTTGAAATATCTGTTTTGCTGTTTTACTGTTCTGTAACACACATGAACTCATTTGCATATGGCAGGAGAATGTATTGATAAAACATGGAGGTATCAGTGGTTCATAAATGATTTTTTTCTGCACGTTAATGTTTCAAAAGCTCTCAGGATCAAGCTGTCCTATTAATTAAAAGAAGTAGCCTTCATGATGTCTGAAGACCTTAAGAAGATTTGAAAATTATTGCATTCAAGAACTGTTCTGCTTTTCAGTATTAAGCAGATTCAAGTGTCAAAAAGAAAACGTGAAGATAATATCGCCTATGTTTTTCTCTGCATTTTTTGTTTTTAAAGGTTGATAAAGATGGTTATACCCTGAGTTGTGTTTTTTAGTTTTTTATCTTTTTAATGTTTATTTATTTTGAGAGAGAAAGAGGGAGAGAGAGCAGGGGAGGGGCAGAGAGAGAGGGAGAGAGAATCCCAGACAGGCTCCTTGCTAACAGCGCAGAGCCTGATGCACAGGGCTCAAACTCACAAGCCATGAGATCATGACCTGAGCTGCAATCAGGAGTCAGATGCCGACCAGCTGAGTCACCCAGGTGCCCCTGTATTTTTTATTTTGATGAAACATTATTTTCTGTTAGAAGCAAATGCCTTCAAGGATTTACATCTAAACAGCAGAAGTGTGAACTTCAGAGTTTGAAGCTAGCGAAGACTGACTGTAGGCTGATTGCACATGACACTGGGGCTTTATTATATTATTATTTCTATTAGGATTGTTACTGTTTTTTTTTTTTTTTAATGCTCTGTATGCAGAGTTGTACAGGTTTTAAGTAATAGCCATAATCCTATTTTCTCTGGAAGTCTTTTTTTTTTTAAGTTTATTTATCTATTTTGAGAGAGAGAGAGAGAGCATGTGTGATAGGGGAGGGGCAGATAGAGAGGGGGACAGAGGATCTGAAATAGATCTGTGCTGACAGCAGCAAGTCTGATGTGGGACTCGAACTCATGAACTGTGAGATCATGACCTAAGTTGAAGTTGGATGCTTAACTGTCTGGGCCTCCCAGGGGCCGCACCCTCTCCCCCCCACCCCCCACCCCAGGGTCTTATATTTAGCATTTACTATCACAGAATATGAGGGGTTTTTTTTCAGTAATATACATATTTTAGCTGAAAATCTCTTGTTCCAAGTTGTTTTGGAACAAGTATCCAAGTATAGTTATATGCATTCTTTGTTAGAAATACTGATTTCTCACAGTTACATAGTCATTATTTAATACATTTAGGACTGTATTGTCCTATGAACTATGCTCATTCTAGGCTTCTTAAAGCCTGAAGAAAACAAGTGCTTTAAACTAAAATTTACCTTTGGGGCACCTCGGTGGCTCTGTCGGTTAAGCGTCCAGCTCTTCACCTCAGCTCAGATCTTGATCTCTGGGTAGTGAGCTCAAGCCCCTTGTTGGGCTCCATGCTGGGCACAGGGTCTACTTAAAAAAAAAAAATTCATCTGCTTTACAGTATTGCTTATATCTTCACCTTAGCCTGGAAATTAACAGATGATGTATGTGTGTGTGTGTGTGTCTGTGTGTGTGTGGGTGTCTGCGTGTTGACAAGGTGGTTGGTTTTGGGTGGAGGGGCTTTCATTCTGATTGGAGGTGGAATGGAATGACATATTTGGTTTCCTCGAGGTTGTGTGTGCTGTCGCGTGGGCAGATCTACTTGCCCTTTAGAAGGACGGGCCTAGGTGGTAGTAGCAACAAAAGTTCCTAGGTCATTTCTCTGTCTTCCTATCTCATTATTGGCCCTTGGGAAGGCTGAAAACCTTTTGTTAGGAACGCTTGGCCATATCATAGCTGTTAAGCAGGATGGACACACAGCTTTTACATGGAGTTTACGATTTTTCCCGCCTTGTGAAGTTCCATTGTAAGGAAATGGTTAAGAAACGGTACCTTCCTTTTTCATGATTGCATTAGTATTACCCCAGATGTTCGCCACAGTCTCAGTATCGTTCCATTAAAGGCTGTTCAGCCTTTTTGCCACCTCCTTCTAAATAGCTTTCAGGATGTTCAGAATAGTGAATGATCCGTGCAGACCCTGAAAATGGCATAAACATCAGTGGAGTGGAGTGTGTGTGTGCAGGTATGAAAATTGCTACCGTAAGACACCAGACAGGGAAATAGCCTTTATGGCTCCGCTAGGTTTAAAATGGACTTTTTCAGGTGAGAATCTTGACGTTAATATTGGCTATTAGTGAGGAATAAACTGTTCTTGATTTTCTTCCCTAAAGGATCCAGCATTTGGAGGCAAACATGAAGCTCCATCCTCTCCAATCTCTGGGCAACCATGTGGAGATGATCAGAATGCTTCCCCTTCAAAACTTTCAAAGGAAGAGTTAATACAGAGTATGGATCGTGTAGATCGAGAAATTGCAAAAGTAGAACAGCAGATCCTTAAACTGAAAAAGAAGCAAGTAAGTGTTTGATTTTACTGATATTTTATCGATATACTAAGAAGATATGTTTGTCTTTCTAAAAAAGATAATGTTGAATTTTCCATAGTTTTCAACTTTATGTGAGTGGAATCAAGCTTTTTTTTTTGCTTTTAAGTTTCCTTCATTGCATCCACTCATGTCCCCCGCCATGTTGTCTGTGTGATTACAGACAGCAGGACTTGTTTGTCCATTCTATTTTTAATGTTATTGGATGAGTCGCTTCTAGTTTGTTGCTATTTCAGTACAGCGGTGCTGTGTTTTTGGTTCACGTATGCACAGATTTTCACGGGCACGCACCCAGGAATGGCATTGCTTGGCTCGAGACTGTGCCCATCTCTGAGTGTATTAGATGATGCCCAGTGTGCTAACACGGCAGTACCATTGGCGCCCTGTACAGGCTCCAGTTTGTGCAAACGCTTGTCTTCACCCGATGAGTTTTTCGCAGTTGGATGTGAAATAGTTCTCACTGAGGCTTTAATTTGCATGTCCTTGTTTAGGAATGAGAGCTTCTTTTCATTTATCTCTGGGTTCTTGCTGTTCCTTATATGGACTGTTATTTTGACATTTTCTTAATTCTAGTATTTCCTAAAGTCTCTTGTCAGTTAATGTATATGGCAGCTACCTCCTCATTTGTGGCCTGGCATTTTGCTTTTTGGGGATGGGAGGATGGAGGATTCTTTTTCTTTTTTGATACTGAAGTTAAAAAATTCACAGAGCATAATATTTATCCTTTTAAAGTATACAGTTCAGTGGCTTTTAACCTATTTATAAAGTTGTGCAACTGTCACTACTATGTAATTCCAGAACATTCTTATCACTTCAAAAAGAAACCACATATCTGTTAGTAGTGATTCCACCTCCCCCTCTCCCTGGCACCTGGCAGCCACTAACATGCTGTCTGTATGGATTTTTATCTGGACATTACGGGTAAATAGAATCCTGTAACATGTGTGACTTTTTCCTCTTTGGTGCTTTCATTTAGCATGTTTTCAAGATTCATCCATGTTCCGTCCTGTATTAGTACTCCATTCCTTTTTATGGCGGAATAAAACTCCATTTCATGGATATGATGTACTGTTTATTCATTTACCAGGCGATGGACACTTGGGTCACGCTCACATTCTGGCTGCTATTGGCTGTTAGGAATACTGCCGCCATGACATTTGTGTGCAAGTTTTTGTGTGGACATGTCTCTTTCCGTTCTCTTGGGTATATACCCAGAGTGAAATTGCTAGGTCCTTTGGTAAATCTGTGTTTGAATTTTTGAGGAACTGCGAGAATGTTTTCCAAAGTGGGCTGCACCATTTTACATCCCCACCAGCAGTACATGAGGGAGGGCTCCACTCGCTCTACTTAAGTGGCAACACTTTTTTTTTTTTTTTTTTAAATAGTCATCCCAGTAAGTGTTATGGTTTTGATTTTAATTTCTTTAATGATTGGGTGCCTGGGTGGCTCAGTTGGTTAAGCGTCCGACTTTGGCTCAGGTCATGAGCTCACAGTTCATGGGTTCGAGCCCCGCGTCAGGCTCTGTGCTGACAGCTGGCTCAGAGCCTGGAGCCTGCTTCGGATTCTGTGTCTCCCTCTCTCTCTCTGACCCTCCCCCTCCTCACGCTGTCTCTCTCTCTCTCAAGTGTTTTAATTTTCTTAATGATTAATGGCAGATGTCCTTCATGTGCTCGTTGGCCTTTTGTATATTTTCTTTAGAGAAATATCCAGATTCTTCCCCCATTTTGTAGTGGGGTTATCTTTTTATGGTTGAGTTATAAGAGTTCTTTATGTATCGGGGATACTCAGATAATGTGATTTTGCAGATATTTTCTCTCGTTCTGTGAGTTGTCTTTTCACTTTCCTCATAGTATCCTTTGCTTTAAAAAAGGTTTTTTACCCCCCTCTTACTTGGCTCATTTAAGTATTTAATTGAGCAGCTAGAGAGATACAAAAGGTGAATAAAACATGGTCAAAGAGCCGAGTCAAATGCACAAGTCCCAGAAAGCAAAGAATAAGGTGGTGCTTTGGGAAATCAGGAGGGAGATAGCTTCCAGCATGGAAGGGGGGTGTGGGTGGGTGGCAAACTGGGAACAGGGATTGAAATTAAAATAGAAAACTTTCGTCTAGATTGTTGATTCTCAGTAGAGACTATATTTGTCTCTCTTTTTCCTCTCCCCATCTTTGGGCTTAATTTACCAAGACCATTCAGCAAGCTTTTTCTAGACTTGCTTGCATTTTTGCTTTAATGCCTTCTACAGAAATAGATCCTTTTGCTGTTTTAAGACTTTTTCCCTCTTTTTTTTTTTTTTTTTTGGATTCGTGACCTTTTGATCTTGGTATTAATGGTTTTGAGTCTTTTCCATCCTGGTTTGATGTTTTTGAGCCTTGTAGGCTAGAGTATTGAGTATAGATTTCTTTGCTGGCGCTTTTTCCTCAGCTTCCTCATCCTCATCTGCCAGCTTCACTTTTTTTTGGTGGAAACTTGCTGTGACTTACAGGGGTAGATCACTTTCCAGATAGACTTAGGGATTTCACACTTTCATCTCCTTGGTCTTCCTCCAGAGCTACGAGGTGCTGTCCACATGCACAGGCCCTGAACCACATTTAGATCACAGGTGGTGTTATTTCAAAGCCCCCAAGGGAAACTATTGGCTGTACAGATGTTTTCAAAGTTGCAGTGTTACTTTAATTGGATTGCCTTCATAATTGCCTCTCCCTCAACAACGTGCAATTCATCTTTTGCATCAGCTCCCAAACTGACCATTCTTAAAGGTAGCTGGTGCTCATTTTCATCATTATCCATTTTAAAGTGATAATCTTTGGCCTTCTCTGGCCTCAGAACTGAAAAGATATTTCTGGGGCCTCACGGGGTTCGTGTCTGTGCCCACTGAATCTTCTGTGGGGTGGGACTCTTGTGTGCAGAAGAGGGCGACTGGAGAGAAATGATTCCTGTTCCAGGGAACAGCCGTGTAGGACTGAGTCAACACCAGGGCCAAACGTTTTTAATTGTGATGAAGCCCAATTTATTTTTTCTTTCATTACCTGAGATTTTGGTGTCCTGTCTAAGAAACTGCTGCATAATCTAAGGTCCCGTGAGGGTTTATGCCTTTTTTTCCTCTGTAAATTTTATTGTTTTAACTGTGATATATAGGTCTTTGAACCTAATGATGTTTTTTGGTGAACAGAATTTGTTTAGATTTTATAGGAGACTTTCCTGGAATCCTGAAAACAGTTGACTATTTGTCTTTTTAAAATCTTCATAGTTTTGCATTTTACATTATTCTGAATTCACCAGAAATTGAGTTTTTAATATCTGTCTCAAGGTGTGGGTCACATTCATTCTGCTACCTATGGATAATTAATTGCAAAGTTCATCCTTTCCCAACTGTTCTACAATTTTAGCTCTATTATAATTCAAGTTTGCGTCTATAGATGTGTTGATTTCTGGGCTTTGAAAATTCTTATTTATTGCCCTTTTGTGGTATTCATGCAGAAATACAGTATATATTCTCCTAATAACTAGAGCTTTATAATAATTCTTTTTTTCCAGTGAGGTAAGCCCCACTTCTAAAGGCATGTTTTAGCTATTTAAAATTTTTTAAAATCTCATGTAACTTTTAGATTCTCTAAAACATCTTTCTGGAATTTTCATTGGAATCATATGGAGTACAGAGATCAATTTGGGAAGGATGAATTCTTTATGTCATTGAGTCTTCCATCCATGAATATGGTGTATCCATTTATTTAGGAGGTCTTTCATGTTTTATTACCCTCTGTCCATAAATAATCTCTATGCCTTTTATTTAAAAACAATAGGCACTTTATATTTTTGATGCTCTTATTAATAATGTCTTTTTAGGGGCGCCTGGGTGGCTTAGTCGGTTAAGCGTCCGACTTTCGCTTAGGTCATGATCTCGCAGTTCGTGGGTTCGAGCCCCGCGTCTCGGGCTCTGGGCTGACTGCCAGGTCAGAGCCTGGAGCCTGTTTCAGTCTGTGACTCCCTCTCTCTCTGACCCTCCCCTGCTCACGCTGTCTCTCTTTCTCTCTCCTAGAAATAAATAAAAACATTAAAAAAAATTAAAAAAAAAATAATGTCTTTTTAAAAATTATATTTTTTGTTACATTTGACATTTTTTATAGACCAGGAGTCTCCCTAAATTATCCTTTTATTGCTAATTTCTCATTTGTAAATTCTTTTGGGCTTTTTAATTTTTTTTAAATTTATTTCTGAGAGAGAGAGACAGCGTGAGCAGGGGAGGGTCAGAGAGAGAGGGAGACACAGAATCCGAAGCAGGCTCCAGGCTCTGAGCTGTCAGCACAGAGCCCGACGCGGGGCTCAAACCCACGAACCATGAGCTCATGACCTGAGCCAAAGTCAGACACTTAACTGACTGAGCCACCCGGGCACCCCTAAAGTTTATTATTCTTACACAGGCAGAGAGAGTGCGACTGGGGGGGGGTCAGAGAAAGAGGGAGAACCTCAAGCAGGCTCTGCACCATCAGCGCAAAGCCAGTGTGGGGCTCGAACTCAGAAACAGAGATCATGACCTGAGCTGAAATCAAGAGCTGAACACTTAACCACTGAGCCATTCAGGTGCCCCCCTCCCCGCCCAGTTCTCAGTTTTTATCCTGTGTATTTTCAGCCTTTTATTTTAGGTTTATTCAAGTTCATAGTTGTTACTTTCCTGGTCAGTGAAACCTTTTATTATAAGGCAATGACATTCTATCTCTTGTAATGCTTTTTACTGGAAAATTTGTTCTGCCTGATACTGACATAATTAGATCAGCATTCTTTTGGTTGATAGTTTATCTTTTTTCTTCCCTTTACTTTCTGTGCTTTTACATTTAAGATATAGCTCTTATATAGGTATATACCTAAAGTTTGGTTTCTATCCAATCTGACAACCTGTCTTTCCGCAGGATAATTTAGTTCTTTTAACCTGATTATAATGATTGGCAGTATCTCAGTTGTTTTTATTAATGGTTGCCCTTTCCTTTTTTATGGTATTTTTGTTTTTTCCAAACCTTATATTGGATTGATTATTTGTCTGACTACATTTTCTTCTATTCCACTAGTTTGGATTTGATACGCTATTTTCTTGTTTATAATGGTTCCCCTTAAATTTATCAGCCCTTTCAACTTGAAGCCTAAAATTAAATTGGTATCCTAATCATACTCTTGAGAAGTAAGAGGGCATAAAACTTCTTGATTTCTTTCTGTTTTCTCACAACTTTTATGGTACTTTTGCCATTTTTTCCCTAGTTTTTTCTTGTTTTATTTCAACCACTGAAGACATTATTTTATACAGTCAGTGTTCATTTAGGTTTACCCACATATCTGTCATCTTATTTGCTCAGCATTCCTCCTTGCCAGAGAGATCTTCCATTTGGGGGTATATGTTTCTGCTTAAAGAACATCCTGTAGAATTTCCTTTAGTGAGGATCCATCAGTTGGCAAATTCAGTATTTAGTTGTTGAGACTTAAATGTCTTTTATTTATGCCTGTTTATTGAAAGATATTTTTATTTGGCATATGATTCTTTGGTACCACCACTCTGTCTTCTGGCTTCCACTCTAAGACATTGGCCCTCAGTCTAAGTTTTATTCTTTTGTGGATGGTCTGAATTTTTTCTCTGGCTGCCGTCAGTATCTTTGTTTGCTGTTGTTTTTACTATGATGTATTAGGAGTGGGTTTTTGCTTTTATTTTTATTTATTTATTTACTTTTTGAGAAGGGGGGGTGAGAGAGGTGGGGGGGAGAGAATATTAAGCAGGCTCCATGCCCAGCGGGGAGCCGTACACAGGGCTAGATTTGATGACCAACTGTGAGATCATGACCTGAGCTGAAATCAAGAGCCAGATGCTTAACCTACTGTCCAGCTGAAGATTTACTGGGCTTCTTGAATGTGTTAGTTTTTAATCTGTTCTGGAAGATTCTAATTCATAATCTTTTTTTTTTTTTAACAAAATTGTTTCCTATAGTTTCTTTGTTCTCTTCTCAGATTCCTGTTAGATATAACATCTTACCCTCTTGTCTTCCATGTCTTTTTATTGTTTTTTTCTTTCCCAGTTGGTTGTTGCTTTGGGCTTTACTGTGGGCGGTTTCTTCATTTCTGTTTTGTAGTTTGCATTTCTCTTTTCAGTTATATCTAATCTGTCAAATATATATTTAGTTTCACTGATGTTTTTATTGCTGGAATTTCTCTTAGGCTAATTTTTAAATCTCATGGAAAAAAGATTACCTTTCTTTAAAATGTTGAGCAGGCTTATTTATTGAGTCCTATTAAATTTATAATAATATGTCTGACGGTTCTTTTAACTCTTAGTGGGTCTGATTCTGCGAGTTGGTCTGATCTGGTCTCGTCTTTAGTTTCTTCACTTGTAAAATGGCAATAATATAGCTAATAACACTAGCTACCTTATGTGATGGTTGTGATGATGAATATATTGTTTAATATGTGGCATATAGTAAATGCTCAATGATGTGTAACCGATTATAATAATTAAAAATAACAAAATATATTGCATGACCATTATGAGATGTACAGGAACTATACATTTTACTGAGAAATATAAACAACTTGAGTAAATAAAGAAACCTACCATAGATGCATAGAAACATAGTATTCATAAATGTTAACTTATAGTGTTAATATCATTAACACATAATTGTATATGTTCTATACAATTCAAAAATTCCAACTAAATATTTTAAATTTGCAAAATTATTGTAAACTTCATGTAAAAGAACAAATTAAATGAGGAAAAGTTTGTTTGAATTTTTTGTTTCATTTGTTTTTAGTCTTTCTGTTACAATGGTTTTATCCCAGGACTACTTCAGTTCTAAGAACAAAATGCAATTTCTGGAAGTTGGTTTATGCCTTTCTCCATACCTACTTAACAGGGACCCTCAAGGAAGGCTTCTGAGCAAAGCTAAGAGAATGGTTGAAGAACTCAACCCCATAAAAATAATTTCACAACTCCAAATATCTGTCTTTAGCGTATACAGATAGCCGCTTGCCAAAGCACTTTGAATTCTAAGGTGGAAGTGGTCATTGAAGCTTGTCTCTTGGAGGAATTTTATCCTTAGGTTGGGTGTGATCTGACCTATTTGATTAGGTGTCTTGATTCTCAGTCTTAGAAACTTATATTCACAGGACTATTTCTCGAGCATTTACTATGTATCAGGCTCTGGCTTAAGTGTTGAAAGATAAAAAGCAGTGAACTGACCAAAGTCTCTGCTTGCTTGAGTAATAATAGTTGGTAATGTTTACTGACTCTTTATAGTTGTGATGCGCTATATTGAGTTATTTAATCTTCTCCAAAGTCTATGTGATAGATAGGATTAGTGTTTCTGCTTATGTATGAGTGGTTTATATACTTGTTCAGGATTGAAATAAGACCTAGAAAGGATCCTAGGGTCACATTGCTCGTAAAGAGTGACCTGAAGGCTCAAACCCAGGCAGCGTAATGCAGATAGCTTGCTGTTTTGTAATTGTATCCAAACTTGTAGTTTTGCCAGCGCCTCTTGGCTGCAAAACATACAGGCTGGCGGGGGGGCTGAGCATGGTGCTGTTCTGAGTTGAGGATTATCTGTAAGTGCTGTGCTGCACTATCTTCTGATCAGACCTCAGCACATATGTGGACCTATGACATACAAACGTGTTTTTGCCTGTGCTACAGAAGCTCATTGTGATGGAAGTATCTGGGGTGGCTTCATAGGTTGAGTTTCTCTTGTTTTGCTTTAAATTTATCAGAATTCAAATATAAAAGGATTTCTCTGTCTAATGATTATGTTACATAGTTCTCAGTCAAAATAAATCTGATTGGATTTGTTAGAACTCTTGGGTCCATTAGACCCTAGTAGATTAAGAGATTACCCTATAGAATTAGCAAAACATTGCTCAGTAGCGTGTGTTATCTCTGGCGATTAATTACTGGTAGGGGTGACGTGCATCAGATGCCTGATTCTTTCTTTCTGGGTCTCTTAGCAACAGCTCGAAGAAGAAGCAGCTAAGCCTCCCGAGCCTGAGAAGCCCGTGTCCCCTCCTCCTGTGGAGCAGAAACACCGCAGTATTGTCCAAATTATTTATGACGAGAATCGGGTAAGCTCATGCCTTTTCTTACGGCACAC
Source organism: Hyaena hyaena (assembly GCF_003009895.1). Classification (NCBI taxonomy): domain Eukaryota; kingdom Metazoa; phylum Chordata; class Mammalia; order Carnivora; family Hyaenidae; genus Hyaena; species Hyaena hyaena. Next base: position 3,031,312 of record NW_024080659.1, on the reverse strand, counting down.
AGGCCTTTAAAAGTGCTTGACTCTGTCTTGTAAAATTATCCTTGTGTTCTGTGGTAATGTTAATTGGATTAAAACCTGATTTCTGTTGTAATTTTTAATGTTCTTAAACTTTGACTAAAGCTTGATGTTTTTTCCTTACAGATCAGTTGATAGCTGTGTCATAAATTAATCTTTATATATAAATTTTGTATATAAAATATATAATTTATATATTATATTGCATAAATATTAATGGGAATATAATTTTACCAACTAAGTCTCTCTCCTACCTTACAAAATTGGCAAGCAAGTTTGTAGCGCATAATGCAAAACAAGGCATTATTCTGTCGGTTTTCACTCTGTAAGGGACATTTGATGCCAACTACTGACACCATCCCATTAGAGACGGGCCATTGGATATGGAAATAATGTGCATTATCAGCTTTGGAATTGACAGCTGGGCTGTAGTTTGAGTCTTAGTTATAAAGCGTGAGGCCATTGACTTATAGGTAGACTTTGTTTGCTATTTAAAAAAAAAAATGTCTTCTTTCATATTCATAATTAAAAGCGTTCATTGATTTAGGAAAGCCAGGCCTCAATTCTATGAGTAATTTTGTGATGTTGAAGTTAGTTTGTGGCTGGAATCCAGCCCAGAAAACTAGCAGTTAAATGGAAATTGATTTCACCTTAATATAAAGCAAACTTTCCAGTACAGCTGCTTAACACTGGGCTTCCAGAAGTTCCCAGTCTAAAAAGGAATATGATTCAAGTACTACGGGAGAGAATCAACTTGTAAGCTAAAGACGATCACGAGGTTGAAGTTGAGATTGTTGTTTCAGTTGATTTTGTAGTGAGTGGAGTGATCATGATCAGTATGTTTTATACAGGTAGCCTGTACCTTTATAATAGCCCAGGTTCTAAAGGAGATTGGCCTTAAGGGCACCTGTGAATTGTTACATAAACATTTATAAGAATGATCTTAGACCTAGATAAACACGTATGTGTGAATATTAGATGGGAACCTGAAAGTCATCAGATATCTAATGCTTGGGATGATGGTTAAGTGTCACAGGCAGGTAAAAACAGGGCAATTTATATTATTTTCTTGGCTGGGTTCAGAATGAGTCCAGTTTATTGAACGGACAGAGCAGTCTCCTTGAAGAGCTGTTTGAGTATCTGTCCAAAGAGGATGAATGGCAGTAAGTAGAGTGAGTGATAAGGGCAGCCTCCTGTGTTGCCTAAAGGGGCAGTGACTCTGGTCAAGCAAGATGTGGCCCAAGGTTGACAGGTGCGCCCTTGTTTAAAGAAAGCAGAGAACATGGAGTTTTATGTGGAATCTCCTCCTTTAAAAAAAATACTCTGTAGGACAATAAAACACCTGTGGGCTGATGGGCATCACGGCCAGTTTCTGACCTCAGAGATAAAGTAAGTGGGGATCAGAGCCAACAATGGAAAAGAATCTTGGAAAATAAAATGTTGACTTCTTAGTGTGAGTCAGTTTTCAAAGAAATTGGATTCAAGGATATTTATTAATTGATGGAGTTTCTTACTTAGCCTTGTCATTAGTAGTGCATTCTCTGGTTGCCTAAGCTGTGAGCACCGAATATGATTGAACAAGATCTGATGGGGAGTGTACCTTGTGCTCAAGTATATATATGTGTACGTAAACACACACACACACACACACACACACGCTTTCATTACTTAGTGCAGTAGATATTTCTTGATGCCCAGCAACAAAGCTGGAAACTTTCAGACCTCTTCTTTGCCCTATAGCACCCGTGTGTTCAGATTCTGTGAAGAATTCTAAGAACTACCAGACTTGAGATCTTAGTGTTAGATTTGCAGTGAAGGTTCTATTTCATTGATAGGTAACTGTGGAAATCCTCTTTTTACAAGTCTCTTGTTTCTGATTGCCCTGCTACTAGTCTGCAGCGGTGGTGGATTTGGAGGGGAAGCCACGAGAGCGTGGCTGGGCCCGGAGCCCGGGCTTCCTCACTGCTGCCTCACCGTGCTGCCTTGTGTAAGGCCTTCGCGGCCTTTTTAGTTTTCTTTAATGAATGACCTAAGCTCCTTTGATACCAGAGGGAAGGAGAGATGGCCGAGGGCAAGCGGACATTTCTCTCTTGTTCCTTTTGTGGCAGCAGTCTACACTGCTTGGGAATTCAGCCCAGTTGGCTTAAGAGATGGGGGCCGTTGTCTTGTATTAGGCCTCTTCGGTTTCTTTAGAAAGTTAGTGGGAAGGGGGCACCTGGGTGGCTCAGTCAGTTAAGGGTCCGACTCGGGCTCAGGTCATGATCTCAGGGTTCGTGGTTTCAAGCCCCGCATTGGGCTCTGTGCTGACAGCTCAGAGCCTGGAGCCTGCTTCAGATTCTGTGTTTCCCCCCCTCTCTCTGCCTCTCCCTTGCTCGCACTCTGTTTCTCTCTCAGATTTAAATAAACATTAAAAAAATGAAAAAAAGTGGGAGGAAGAAAACTACCCAAAAGTGGCTGTTTAATTTGAAAGTTGGTTTCCTGAGAGAAAAACTGTCTTGCATCATATTTAAACTTTAGACTGAGATTTATTTAGTCTCTAAATAGACTCTTCTGGACTGTTTTTAACCGTTCAATTTGCTGTTACTCTCCCCAGTTGTAGGATCCAAAAATATTTATAAATGCTCTAATTTCAGAATGATAATACATATAGAAAAAGGTGTGCCTGGAGTGCAGTTTTCAAAAACAGCTTGTTTTATATTTTGATTGCATGATTTGCAAGTTAAAGTGACAACAGATGAAAGAAAAGGATCGAAGGTAGAAAGTATGTGCCAGCAGCCGCTAGTCACCTAGGCCTGGGTCCCCGGAAGTCTGTTGCCCTCTCTGGGGCACGCTGTAGGTTTAGTTAACTAACGCGGAGCGTCCTTCCCACTCCTGAATAGTGCTCTCGCTCGTCAGAGCTTCTCCCTTCCTCCTTTGGCAGTAGCTTATTTGAGCCCTCATCACTTACATAAATAGTGAGTTTTCCTTCCTTCAGTCGTTTTTCTTTCTAACCAGTCCTTCATATTTGAAGTCCAGTTACGTGAGTCCCCAAATAAAACCTTTTGATTATTTCCCACTTTCTGCAGAATAGCCCAACCTTTTTATCGGTGCCAACATGCCTGCCTGCCTGGCTGTTGGCCCGGGCCTCGTTTCTTAAAGCTGTCCTATCACAATAGGTTTGAAAGTCCCCTTCCAGTTGTTAGTACCTTTATCCCAGGGCCTTGCGCCTGCCTTCAAGGCATCGGATCCTGTGTCCTGTCTTTCTTGTCTGATTGTTCCTGGACTTCGAGACCCTGGTCAAGTAGCATTTTCCCTATGAAGCTTTCAGGACCTTTTTGTTGTTTTCTTGGTATCTAGCAAGCACCTGGCACATAGAACGAATCAACGTGTTTGAGGAATTAAGTACTTCTGTCTATAGACTTAGACTAAAAATGACAATATGGAAATGTGAGGGCTTTAAATTAAAATGTTTGTCTGCCAAGCTTGTTAGGTTAATATGTTCTTAGCAACTAAACCAACATGAAGTCAAATATTTAATAAAACTTTGCAAAACTTAAGCCTTGGGTCCTGCAAACATCCTAAATACCAGCTTTTAAAATTAGCTCTGGAAAGGTAAGTGCCTTTACGTAATAGGATACTAGTATTTGCCAGAATATAATTTTACTGCCTTGTCTCAGTGGTGTTTGTGTACGGTTCCACTCAGCCTGCCTGTTCTTGGTGTATTCTCTAACACAGAGTGCCTTGAGAAAGCGAAGTTAAGGGGCTCCTGGCTGGCTCAGTCAGTAGAGCATGTGGCTCTTGATCTTGGGGTTGTGAGTTTGAACCCCACTTCAGATATAGAGATTACTAAAAATAAATTAATAAATAAACTTAAAAAGCAAATTTACAAACTGGTGAGTGTTGGGTCTGGAGAAAGTTAGTTGCGGGCACAACTAAATTTCCAAGTTCATCATCTATGATGATGTTATTTGCATGCTAGTTAATATATGCCTGAAGCTAAAAAATTTGAATTTCGTGATAATTACATTTTGACTTCTGGAGTTAGTTTGACAGTTACCTTAGAACAGTGATTTGTTCTCAGCTGGAGGCTGTTCCGGTTGTTACACCTTGGAGGATAGACAGAGTGCTACTGGCATCTAGTGGGATACTGCTAAATATCCCAGAATGCATAGAGACAGTCCCCAGAGCACGTATCTGACCCAAAATGTTCATAGTGCCAAGATTGACCAATCTTGCCTTAAAACTGCCTATAGAAATAGGATCTATTTGCTAAGCAAATTTAATGGAGTTTTGTCGTTTTATAGTCGACATTTTTGATAGATTTATGTTTCATCTTTTTTTTTATTTTAAAGAGAATCTTTTTTTTTTTTTTTTTTAATGTTTTATTTATTTCTAGGAGAGATAGAGAGAGACAGCGTGAGCAGGGGAGGGTCAGAGAGAGAGGGGGTCACAGACTGAAACAGGCTCCAGGCTCTGAGCTGGCAGTCAGCACAGAGCCCGACGCGGGGCTCGAACCCACGAACCGGGAGATCATGACCTAAGCGAAAGTCGGACGCTTAACCGACTAAGCCACCCAGGCGCCCCAGATTTATGTTTCATCTTAATAACCTTTTCGGTTTCCTGGAGTTTGGAAAGTGCATTACTACTGTTGTGTGCTTCCTGCACTAGTTCTTTTCCCGTAATATATATGAAATAAATATTTGATTCTGATTGATAAATGAGATGAAAAGGAGAATATTTGTTTTAAGGGAACATCTTTCTACTTGGGGAATATGAGTACCCATTCCCATTTGTGTGCCCCGTCAGAAGCCACGGAGGGTCTCCCAGCAGCAAATGCGCTGCGGTGGGGCCTGCGCAGCCGGCGGGGAGCCCTCGCGGCAGCCAGGCTGTGGTGGCGGTGACGGGTTGGAGAACCACGGACGCGTTCGGTAGGCCCGCAGTTCCAGCTCAAACATCGTCAGCATCAAATTTGTTATATTTCATTTGTCCATTCAAGGAGGATGTCTGTTAGATGGCACATCCGTCTAGATCAGTTTACTTTTGAAAATGGACTGTAAAAAGTAACAATTCAAAAAATATATAAATCAGCCTTATTTACTACTGAACATTTGAGTAATTCAAACTAGTTGTTTCCTCTGTTCAGTGATTACCAAGGTTTTCTTGTAACTAGAATATAAGGTCATTATAAGGTTTTCTTCCAAGAGCTCAATTTGACTTACGCCACTAAGGACTGGTGACTTTATGGTATTTTATGTTTTGAAATTTTTATTAACGACAGTATGAGTCAAAAGTGTTGAGGGACTCATTTCTAATAGTGGATCTGTGTTCCTTCTCCCTAGAATCTTGAGATCTGCTCACTGTTAAGAACTTAACAAGTCTTTAGGTGTTATTTCAGTACAAAAGTGAAGCATTGACTGAGTTTTGTGAGGAAGCTGTGAAAATAAAAGAGGATATTTCAGCCATTCATGTGACAAGAATATTTGGGAATACAGATACGTTCAACTCTAGAGTAGTCTTTGGGTAAATATTAAATTGGTAGTGGTTTTGCACTTAGGTAATATAATTTTTAATTGTACAATATAATGATGTCTTTATCTGTAGAAAAAAGCAGAAGAAGCTCATAAAATATTTGAAGGTCTTGGCCCAAAAGTGGAACTGGTAAGTAAGAAATTTCTTTTTCTTTTTATGTTTGTTTATTTTTGAGAGAGAGAGAGAGAGAATGAGAATGACTGGGGGAGGGGCAGAGAGGGAGACACAGAATCTGAAGTAGGCTCCAGGCTCTGGGCTGTCAGCACAGAGCCCGATGTGGGGCTCGAACTCAAGAACCTCAAGATTATGACCTGAGCCAATGTCAGACGCCTAACCGACTGAGCCCTCCAGGCACCCCAAGAAATTTCTTTTTTAACATCAAGTGCTGTTTTCGTAATAATTTTTCTTACAGAAAAGAAAAATTTTTCTTATGGGATAAGATGGAATACAGTCTGTCTACTTTGGAATGAGGGTGATGTGGCTGGGCAGTATGTTGAAAATAATGCCATACAAACTTGGTTACCTTTGCAGAAGTATTATCCTGGGCTTTAATTTTTTTTTTTTTTTTTCCTGAGGAGCCATTTAATCACACCAGGTAAAAGCAGGAAGAAGGAGTGAGAACAGAAATAGGAAGCCCTTTGGACCATGTGTTCTTCTTTGCCTTAGAGATTAAAAAATCTGAATAAATGTATTTCCTATGGGCTACAGTGGATTTATAAACATTTTTACAGCAGTGCCATTAATAGGAGATAGGGTGAAGAGAATTGATCGGGGACTGGAAAGTCTGGAGGTTTTAGTAGGGCATGTGTCGTGTAGATGCATGAGTGCTTCACCTAGGATTAGGTGAAAATATAAATTGTTTCTTTGTATTTTCATAGACGTGTGTACAACATTTTATATGTAAATATTTGATTTATTTTATAGCCACTCTATAACCAGCCATCAGACACCAAGGTGTATCATGAGAACATCAAGACGTAAGTATTTATCATCTTTGGAGTTCTTCAGTTAAAGACCATATATTCTATAAAGAGATCATTTTTATGTTATCTGCTGACATATTATTATAATATAGTGTAGGTGTGTTTTAGATTTGTGTAATTTGCTGTCGTTTTACTATATGTTATCTTCCTCTGGCTTCTTGGGGGTTGGGGTAACAGCTTTGAGTTTCCGAGGCCAAAAAATGAAATAAATTATTGCATAAAACTAGCTGGTTTTATGATCTGCTAGTAAAAAAGGTGAATACTTAACATTGAAATGGCTTACCTTGAGGCTTGAATTTTTTGCCTCCTGTTTTGTCTTTTTTTCAGTGGAGTACCTGCAAGGCGCATGATGAAGTAAGATAATGAAGCTTTTTCATTTAAGACTAGTGATGACACCGTCCCCCACCAAGCCACATCTGCCATTGCAAAGTAGAAGTGCCACGGATCATTTTATCATTATTCAAAATCCTATTCTAGGGAAATCCCTTCCATGACTCTTGCTAATGACGGTATTTGTAGACCCTTCTGCCATTTAATGTCCTGGTGCCTTGGAAGCGCTCTGTCACCTCACGTGGGTGAGGAGACTGCTCCACAATGTAGTTTGTGTAGCCTTGCTCATCCTAGATGCTAGGCCTTTCTGGATGCAGATTCTGGAATAAGAGCATAAGTGCAAAGAAAACCTAATTTCTCAATCTGATCGAAGTAAGAGAGGAAGCTAGATAGATTTTTTTTTTTTAATTATCATACTTTAAGAGAATTGAGGTGAATGATTCTTAGTTTGTAACAAAAATGTGATATTTCTACTTTATGTTTTATTAAGAATAATAATAAGAACATTTTAATTATCTACGAGTACAGTAACTGATGAGCACATTGCTATTTATATATCATCTATATATTTTTTCTTTGAAAACATTTCTTACTGAGAGTATGTACAATAATTGACTACTTTGCAGAATTGGTGGCAAATATAATTTGCATGGTAGTATGCATGAAAACAATGGAAATTTGAATAATTTTAACTTTTGTTAAGTAAGTGGTTTATAATAATAGTCATATAACTTAGAATTTTTCTGTGAGATGCTACTGTGGTCTTGACAACCCTTAGAGGTAGGTTTAGGCAAAACTCATAAAATATACCTTGTTTCGGACTGTGTAGCACTTTTAACATTTTTTTGCAAAGGAGAAAAGCAGCTAAAGTCTAGTTGGCTGCTGTTAATGATTTTTTCCCCCCACCAAGCTTCAGTTATGTTTGTGTTCTGTCTTTTCCCCATTAGTATCAGCTGGAGGGCAGCTCTGTCTGATTTATTTCATGTTGTCCACATCGCCCCACTGTGGTGCTTAGCACACCATCCCGGGATGGGTTACTGACTGGCTGACTTCTTCAAACTTAAATCCTAGGAAACCTTTTAAATTATATTTATCGATTGCCATTTGCTTTTGAGTAGCGCATAATGAAAATGAGAGCAAACTGAATTACGGTAGCGTTTCCACTGTACGTCAGCTCGTGAGATAATCGTTTGCTCAGCTGCATGCATCCGTATGAATCGTGTGGTAGCTCTTCTCTCATCGCCGTCATTTGCTTTGTATGAAATAGCAAATATACCTTTTAATAATTATTTTCATGTCTTGGCTACTTTCCCATATAGCCAGCTCCTGACTGTCCATGCTAATTTGAGTGGAGCCAGTGTCACTGTTAGTCCTGAGTGGCAGATAATCCAAAAAATTACTTCTACTTGCCTTGGCTTTGTATTTATATTTGAATAATCAGCTTGAAATCCTTTCTGGAAGTAGGTGGGGTATAAATATTTATATTTGAACCTGCATGTCATTGTTTTTGAAGATCACAATGCTTCACATTTAAAAAGTGTAACTGTTTCATTAAGATGCAAGAGAAGTCTTCCTGTCTCTCCATGACTTCTTAGAGTGGATTGTATCATTTCTGTGACGGAAGAAAATCTTCTGTGTAAAGCAGAAGTCCCTTCTCTCTTTGTGGGTGTACGTTCTCCCTAGAGGGGAGATCGGCACCATACCTGGGGCAGGGAGGTAACTTTAAAAGCTTCTTCTCTTCTGCCTCCCCTCCCCCAAGAGCGCACAAAGACGCTTACATGACCAGAGTTCTTAAGAAGAATCAGTAACGGTGTAGTTAATAACGTGAAAATGTTTGCATTATACTTGGATGTCATAATTGAAAATGAAGTATTTGTATCAAATCTTGCTGTAGAGTGGGAGGAATTTTAGTCAGTTCTAATTATTGCAAAAGTCTTATTTTGCAGGGCGAAAAAAAATAAGATTAACTTTGATTACATCAGATATTCCTAAGTGATCTTTGCTTGTTTTTCAGTGTCTCTGAAAAAAAAAAAAAAAAAAGTGAATGCATTATTAAATTATGCTTTTTCTTAATGTCATACAACCATATTTTTCTCTTCTAGAAACCAGGTGATGAGGAAAAAACTCATTTTATTTTTTAAAAGAAGAAATCATGCAAGAAAACAAAGGGTGAGGTCCTATCCTTTAACTGAAATTTGTACAACTTTCCCATTCATGCTCATTTAGGCATTTGCTTTCCCTTTATTAGTGAGAATGGCTCTTGATTATATTGGAGAGAAGGTGCTGATGTAGAAAGTAACTATGGGTAGAACTTAAATACAAATGTAATCCTAGCCAACAGTCGACATTTAATGTCATTATCAAATTAATTTCTTTGGCCATCTGTGTATAACATTTTCATCTAATCGAAATAAAGAAAATGGTGAGTAGTTAAAAGAGTTATGAAGGAGCTAGGATGTTCTACATTTAGTCTCTTAAAACCCTCAAACAAACGTGGGTAAGTTACGGTCATGCTAAGTAGACATTACTGTTCGTTCTTACTAGGAACCAGGTCAGCTAAAGTTCAGCTTTTTGAAATTCAGACACTTTTTCATATTTATGACATGACTCACAGTCCAGAAGTTGGGTGGTTATGATCTTTATGGAGAAGAAGTTACAGAAAATACAATGCCAGTGTACTACTTTCCACAATGCATTCATGCTCAATTTAGACAAACTTGGTTCGTTGAAATTCACTTGCTTAGCAAATAGATGATGTTCTTTAATTCACATCAGAAATGCACCGTGTATGTTATACTGAATGACGTGACAGTTTAATGGCTTGTAAAGCTCAAGCAAGAGTCAGCAGCTTTTACTTGATCTACGACTTCTCATGTAATCTGCCAGTCCGGTCCTTCAGATGCTATCTGAAATTACTATTTTTTTGCTTTGTTTTGGCCAAAATCATACAGATATCAACTAAGAAATCAGCTAAAGTATTTTTTCCTTCCAGTAATTTTGTAATTGTGGTAATTGCTAAATTCACTGTCTGGTGATGCAAACATGAAAGCATAGACTTTGTTTTTGGCCTTCACAGAGTATGTATATAACGTTTCTGTGTGCACTGATTTGTTTAATAAATATCTGTTGGCTGTTTATTCTGTCCCATGTATTATTCTGCAGAGGTGAGCAAGATAGCCATATGGCTTTAGTCCTTAGGGAGCCTGCCGTATAACTGGCGGAGACAGGTCAGCAGGGACTTACAGGACCATGACTGCACTGTGGTACAGGACATATCGAGGACTGTGGGCCCGTGTACGAGGGGCAGCTGACTCACCATGTGCAAATCATAAAAGGGGAGTTTGGAGGAAAACCAGAAACTCTGGAAATTTGAATAGGCGCAGCTTACGTGAGGGTCTGGGAGGTGGAGGGAGTGGGGTAGGTTCAGGCTGAGCTGCACAGCCCCTGAGGTCCACCTGAGAGACTTTGGGTTAGGTCCCAACAGCCTCTTTTGCAGTGTTTGAACTGAGGAAGTGACATGTTCAGGTTTGTATTCTAAGAATTGGCATCTGGCTACACCATCAGAATGTACGGGAGACATTGAGGAGGCACTGACTGCGATGTAGGTGAGGGATGATGTTGGCTTGGACTGAGCGGGAGACATGGAGAAAGTGTGAGGGATGCATAACACGTACAGGAGTTGGAAAGAATGACCGAGAAGCGTGTGGGGGTGGCGCGGGGTGTGAGGAGGATAATGTTCTCCGCTCTAGTGCCACTTTCGTGAGATGACCAGTGTTCATGGTTTCTCCTGAGTCCTTCTACACTTTTTTCTGTGTGTTGACATGTTCATGGTTCTGTGCTCCTCATGGAGGCTTCTTCTCAATTTAAAAAATGAAATCATACATTACTCATTTCTCTAAAAGGATTGACTCTTGATTTCATGTAGTTCACTGCATTTGTTTTTATCATAAAGTACAACCAATTTCTGACTTTTCCAAGACTATCAAAAATGTGTGTTAGATAGCATTATTTATAGTAACAAAAACCTTCAAGTAACCAGAACCTCCAGCAGCAGAGGAAGGGTTGAAGTGTGAGTCTTTTCTCTGACAGACTGGAAGGAAAGCACCAAAATGTTGATATGATTGCTGTTGGGTGATTGGGATTATGAACTATTCACACGTTTCTATTATTAATTTTCCTTTTTTTTTTTGTTTTTGTTTTTGACAATGAAGACCTACATTGTTATCGGGAAAATAATAAAAGTAGCTGATCAGCTGCCAGTAGTGGCTTGTTAATGAATTAATTTGTATTAGCCTTAAAGTTAACAACAACAACAAAAAAATCCAGCCAAAATGTGCTTGTTATGCTGACCTTCATAGGAAACAGCTCTTTTCTCTCTCCTCTTTCAGATCGAGAACAGCTTTTCATTCACAGTTGAGTGCTAGGCCACGTGTACTCCTTCCTGACTTAGCCTTAGGAGTAGCATTTACTTTAAAGTATTAGGTTTGTCAGGATGACAGAGTTTAGTTTAATTATTAATTTGCTACGGGTATTTAATAGGAACAAAAAATCTGCCAACGTTATGATCAGCTCATGGAGGCATGGGAGAAAAAAGTGGACAGAATAGAAAATAATCCCCGGAGAAAAGCTAAAGAAAGCAAAACAAGGGAGTACTATGAGAAGCAGTTTCCAGAAATTCGAAAACAAAGAGAACAACAAGAAAGGTTTCAGCGGTAAGTAGTTTAGTGTTTTGTGGCTATGCTCTTCTCCTGGCTACTGGCCAGGCTCTTCTCTCCAAAAGAGTCTCTCTTGGGCTCTTTCACAGTCGTACTGGTTATCTGAATCTGCTCCTAAGAAAGGTCTCAAAGAACTTTGATTTTGAATATAAAACTTCATTATCAGCTTGCAAAGATTATGTCTTGGTGGATTTAATATTTTTTTTATATTTAGTGATGCTGTTCAGTCAAAATTTAGGTGAATATCTTGAAATTCTTTTTTATAATTTTTTTTAACATTTATTCATTTTTTGAGAGACAGAGACAGCCTGAGAGTGGGGAAGGGGCAGAGGGTTAGGGAGACACAGAATCTGAGGCAGGTTCAAGGCTCTGAGCTGTCAGCACAGAGCTCGACCCCATGGACCGCAAGATCATGACCTGAACTGTAGTCGGCCACTTAACCCACTGAGCCACCCAGGTGCCCTAGTTCTTCTGTTCTTGAAGATCCTCATTCCTTTAGAAATGATAGTTAATAAGGATAGACTTAAACATTTCTTCATCCTTCATTACCTAGCAAATGGCCAAAGAGTATGCAGATAGATTGCTAATTAAGAAATTCTTTGGTATTGGTAGATAGTTTCTGATTTGTTTTTACTTTATTTTATTTAAAAAAATTTTTTTTAATGTTTTATTTATTTTTGAGAGAGAGAGAGAGAAATACAGCGTGAGCAGGGGAGGGTCAGAGAGAGAGGGAAACACAGGATCCGAAGACAGGCTCCAGGCTCTGAGCTAGCTGCCAACACAGAACCCGACATGGGGCTCGAACCCACCAACCATGAGATCATGACCTGAGCTGAAGCTGGGCACTCAACCCAGGTGCCCCTTGTTTTTTACTTTGGAGAACAAATATTTTGCAAAAGTAAATGCTTTAGATTTCTTCTCCACTGTCTCTTGTAAGAATATATGCAAGCCTTAATTCTTTTCATCTTGATTAAGTTTCTGTGAGGGACAATGGTTGTTTTCCCCCCCTCTCTTTAAAAAAATATTTAATGTATTTTTCAAAGTCTGCTGTCTACTCTGGAAGGCAAAGATTACTATTTGAAATGGAAATGTCAGCAATACCTGTGGTTTTCCAGAAGTTTCCCATAAATGGTTCTGCTGTTTGAACTTGGACATGTAACCTTTAAATCTTAATCTCAGGGGTACCTGGGTGGCTCATTTGGTTAAGTGTCTGACTCTTGATTTCAGCTCAGATCATGATCTCACAGTTCATGAGTTTGAGCCCTGTATCGGGCTCTGTGCTGACAGTGTAGAGCCTGCTTGCGATTCTGTCTCCCTCCCTTTCTGTCCCTCCCCTGCTTGCTCTCTATTTCTCTCTCTCAAAACAAAACAAAACAAAACAAAACAAAACAAAAACTCTTAAAAACAAAAAAGAAAAAATTAAAAAAAAATCTTAATTTCAACATTTAAATTGTTCTTCTATAGAATTCTAATCTTCAGGCATATTACTTAAAAGTAGTGGCTCAATAGCATTTCGTCTCTGACTTCTAGTTGGTGAAAAAAGTCCCATTCAGAAGAGTAATGTATATAAAAGAAACTTAATTGGTGTTTTCTTAATGAAATGCCTTTAAATATATTTATAATTTCTTTCTTATATTTAGAGTTGGGCAGAGGGGAGCTGGTCTTTCAGCCACCATTGCTAGGAGCGAGCATGAGATTTCTGAAATTATTGATGGGCTCTCTGAGCAGGAGGTAAGACAATTAACTGAATTTTTAATTCATTGATTATTCAGGCATTTTAGCCGCCCGCCCCAGGAACTAAGGGTTCATTTGTACACCAATGAGGGAACATTTATAGAGCTCGGACTGTTCCAAAGACTGGCCAACCACTGAACGTTTTAAACCAGGCAGTCGCACGATCGTGCTGGCGTTTTACACAGATGGCTTTGGCAGCTGGGAGGCCTGGAAAGAGGCGAGGAGGCTGTTCAGTTAAAAATAAGGGCCTGAATCAGGGCAGCAGTGGCAGGGATGTATGGGAGCAGACTGACAGGAGAGACTCCTCGGAGGTGGAGTGGGCAAGGCAAGATGGATTGAGAAAGAAAAGTGGAAAGTGACTCCCCGCTTTCTAGGTGAGAAGATTGAGCTAGTGCTGCCATTTTCTGGAAGAACAAAGGAGGACGTATTTTGCGGGTACATTGAGTTGTGGACCTGAGGGGCGGGTGGGTTCTCCAGAGTGTGCTGTCTAGCCAGGGGAGTCTGGGAGAGAGATTCGATATGGCATCAGTAAATCCGGGCTGAAGAAGAAGAAATTTCAGTCCCTAACATGAGTCTTTTTAGCTGTTGTTCAGACTGTCTCTGAGGGTTGGTCCAGAAGCCAGGTCCTGTTCATTTAGTTTTAGATTTTAAGTACTGTTTTTTTCAAAACCTAATCTGTGGTATCAACTATACTTTGATTAAAACACACACACACACACACACACACACACACACACACACACACACACAGGTAATGATCAGAGACGATGACTCAGTGCTATATATTTCAAAATTTGGGGTCATAATCTCTGCCATGATGACTAAATGTGTCAAATTTCGTTGCTTGCTTTTTGACTGCTTTCATTAGGGCACGTCTGTAAGCTTCCAAAACCAGTACCACCTGAGGTGACGTCAAGCTAATGTGTCTGCCCAAGCCGTTCTTTGGTGTTCAGACTGATTGAGAGTACCCCACAAAATTAGACACTTTGTAAGGACTGAGTGTAAGGTGGTACCCACTTCTGTGAGGAAAAGATTTAGGAAAATGAGACCTCGCTTTGTGTTGGGGCCAATACCTGTAATTTTGGTAAAAGGTTTTTCATAGAAATTTGTGCTTATGAACTTAGGAACTTAAACTCTGGGGAAGACCTAATTGTATAGATGTAACAAAGTTTTAGTTGAAATTCTAAGGATAATAGTCTTCAATTTTCAGTGGGGAGATTATGTAAGATTCGCAAGAAGTATTATACACGTGAGTTTAATTAATTTAAAATCAACGCTCTTAGGATTTGGTGCCTGTTTGCTTTTTTTTTCCTATTTATTGGTCTCTAAATGACATTAAGATTTATTGTCTAAAATGACATTAAGACTTTTAAAAATAAGACTGTTAATGTAATTAAATGTTTCTCAAGATCGTTATTTCAATGAACCTGCCCTTACTTTGTGTCCTTTAGGTTGAAAATTTTATTATCTGATGTGCCTGGATGGCTTAGTTGGTTAAGCATCTTATTCTTTTTTTCCCCTTTTTTTTATGTTTGTTTATTTGTTTTGAGAGAAAGAGTATGCAAGTGGGGGAGGGGCAGAGAGAATCCCAAGCAAGCTCTGCACTGTTAGCACGGAGCCCAATGCGGGGCTCCATCTCAGGAAACTTGAGATCACGACCTGAGCTGAAATCAAGAGTCAGATGCTTAACTGACTGAGCCACCCAGGTGCCCCTCAGTGTTGGACTCTTGATCTCAGGGTCATGAGTTCAAAATCTGTGTTCGGCTCCTCACTAAAAGAAAAATTATTACTTGAAGTATCTTCTTCTTTTAAGAACTCTTTTCAAATTGCAGTAGTAAGGGGGCACCTGGGTGACTCAGTCATTTAAATGTCTGACTTCAGCTCAGGTCATGATCTCATAGTTTGTGGGTTCGAGACCCAGAGGTCGGGCTCTGTACTGACAGCTACCTCAGAGCCTGGAGCCTGCTTCAGATTCTGTGTCTCCCTCTCTCTCTGACCCTCCCCTGCTCACGCTGTGTCTCTCTCTCTCTCTCTCTCTCAGAAATAAATTAAAACAAACAAATTACAGTAGTAGGATATAAAAAAAAAATAACGTGTACTCTCTGTCTCTATAATTCATTTAATGAGCGTGTTATTTTTAATGTTTGTTTATTTTTGAGAAAGAGAGAGAGACAGAGCACAAGTCAGTGAAGGGCAGAGAGAGAGGATACCCAGAATCCGAAGCAGGCTCCAGGCTCTGCGCTGTCAGCACAGAGCCTGGTGTAGGGCTCAAATCCGCAAACTGTGAGACCATGACCTGAGCTGAAGTTGGACACTTAACCGACTAATCCACCCAGGCGCCCTTCATTTAATGAGTGTTTATTAGATATATGAGTAATTAATATATGTTAGGTGTTAGGATATACACTACTATTGACATTAAATTAATATGTGGTTTTTCTGGCTTCTATTATGATAGCTGGTCTGTGGCCCTCTTTAAATTTTATTTTACATAAGTTATGTTTACTTTTTTGTTTGCTTTTGCAGAATAATGAGAAACAAATGCGACAACTCTCTGTGATCCCACCTATGATGTTTGATGCAGAACAGAGACGGGTCAAGTTCATCAACATGAATGGACTTATGGAAGACCCTATGAAAGTTTATAAAGATAGGCAGTTTATGAATGTTTGGACTGACCACGAGAAGGAGATCTTTAAAGACAAGTAATTTAAGCTTTAAACTATTTTCTAACAAGCTTACATAAATGCACAAAAAAATATTTGGCATTCACTTGTAAATTGAGCTCTTTCTCCAAAAATTTGGCCCCCTTTTGACATTTGAATGGATCCTGGGGCAAGTAGAGAATGTAGATCTTCCCATAGCTTTGTAGATGGGAACATGGGAACATAAGTAGTAACAGGTAAGAGGTGAACTGGGGTTACAGAGTCATGTTAAGTGTGGTGCCCAAACTTGGGTGATGTCTGAGTCACCTGGGGGGTGCTTTTTAAAAGTCCAGACTTGCGGGCTGTACCAGAAACCAATCCAGTGGTTCCTGGTGGATGGTGCCCAGGAATTGGTGCCCTTAAAAGACTAGTGATTCTCCTGTTGTTCCTCAAGATGGCAGTTAGGGACTCCTGGGAAATAGACTATACTAATATTTCTGTTCCCAACGTCATTCCCTGCCCCCTCCACCTCTTTTTAAGTTGTTAAAATGTTTGTGTGTGTGTGTGTGTGTGTGTATGTGCGTGTTGTTGTTTTTTCTCTTTTTTTAACTCAGGTTTATCCAGCATCCAAAAAACTTTGGACTAATTGCATCCTACTTGGAAAGGAAGGTAAGAAATGGTTTGCATTGAGAATGTTTATAGGTTTGTGATAGTTGCTAGTTTGAAGTTTTCTGCTCTAATACACTGATAGAGTTAAATAAAATAGATTTTTATAAAGATTTGCATGTGACTAGTATAGTGATATTTATAATTATTTAACAGCGTAAGCAAAGAACATAGTCTGATTTGCATAGTTAATGAAAAACAGCCCGATACTGGATTTTCCTAGAAACACATAGACTGCAATGCATTTTATTTATTTATTTATTTTTTTAAACTTTTTTAATGTTTTATTTATTTCTAGGGGAGAGAGAGAGACAGCGTGAGCAGGGGAGGGTCAGAGAGAGAGGGAGTCACAGACTGAAACAGGCTCCAGGCTCTGAGCTGGCAGTCAGCAGCACAGAGCCCGACGCGGGGCTCGAACCCACGAACCGCGAGATCATGACCTGAGCGAAAGTCGGACGCTTAACCGACTAAGCCACCCAGGCGCCCCGTAGACTGCAGTGCATTTTAAACATTACTAAGTTTCCAACTAAAATATCAGAATCTTGATTTTTCCCTGAAAAATTTTCCCACAATGGATTGGGTGTAGTCTTTTATTTTTACTTTTTAAACATTTTTATTTATCATTGAGAGACAGAGCATGAGCATGAGCATGGGAGGGGCAGAAAGAAGGGGAGACACCGAATCTGAAGGAGGCTCCAGGCTCTGAGCTGTCAGCACAGAGCCCAACGTGGGGCTCGAACTCACAAATCACAAGATCATGACCTGAGCCAAAGTCGGAGGCTTAACCAACCGACCCACTCAGGCACCCCTGGATGTAGTGTTTTCGAGCAAAATATTTAAAGAGAGACTTTGAATGTTTACATATCTGCAACAAGAAAGAGAATTTAGTTCCTCCTTAATAAGGAAGTGCTTGAATGTTTCTGAGAGCTTCTGGTATCTTTTACATAATTTGGATTAGGACAAGTGTAATTGTTCATTAAAATAGTAAATATAATGAATATATTTTTAGAGCCTAGATATGCCTTAAAATGCTAGCCGTATGTTTCCCCTTCATTTATACCTTGAGAATACCAGAGGTTTTCCTTGAAAGTGTTACTTGATTCTTTAAAGAAAAAAATAATTTCTTTGGCTCTTCAAAATATTTTTTTCCCTTATAGAGTGTTCCTGACTGTGTTTTATATTACTACTTAACCAAGAAAAATGAGAATTATAAAGCCCTAGTAAGAAGGAATTATGGAAAACGCAGAGGAAGAAACCAGGTGTGTTTCATTACTGTGTAGAAGGTGCTTCAGGCTTGGTGGCGATGAGGAGACCAAAAATTTTATAACTGGAGCCTCGTACTTAATAAAGTGTATTTTAGGGATTGGCTGGGATCATCACTAGGATGTTATGTACATGTTACTATTTTGAAATTAACGTATATTTAATGTGTTACATCATCTATTTTGAATGTACTGGAAGTTTCTAGTATGATAATATTAATCAGAAACGTTTTATACTTCTATATTACCTAACTTGTGCCTGTCAGTGTTAACAGTGACAATGTAAATAGGGGACCCATAAGACCTCATTTAATAATATCTTTACAAGCCCTTTTGTCTGAGGCGGGGCAGGTAGAATATGGGAGAAATACAGAGAAACCGGGCATGGTAAGGAGCGTAGAAGATAGTTTACTGCAATCCGGGGGACCTGACTAACTTCAGGTTAACTTCCTTTCTGGAGTTTAGACAGTTTATCTTAAAAAGCACTTACCTTAAAAGATCGTTTTTCATACAGTGCAGTGTACGCTTTCACAGTTGCAGTTCAGCCCTTCAAAAACTATTTTCTCCAGAATAAGAGATGGGCCGCCGTCACGGCGCGCCTGTGCGTTACCAGCGCGGCTGCTGGGACAGGGCTCTCGCCCGTGCTCCCCGCGCCCAGACTCCCCTCGCACGGCAGCCGCTGGCCGTGCTCCCCGCGCCCAGACTCCCCTCGCACGGCAGCCGCTGGCCGTNCTTGGCCTCGTTTAAAGCCACAGTGGCTCCGGGTTTGTCTGATATTTCACAACCAATCGGGGTTGGCTAACCCCGGCTTACCTCATCTCCTGAAAGGGGTGTTTTGGTGTGTTTTTAAAGTTACTGGGACATTTCAAGCCTCTCCCTGCCTGCTTCTCTCCTCTCCGTCTCCCTCCGTTGGAAGTTCCTGCCGCGAGTTTTTCCTCTTTGCACGCCCGTGCGCTCCCGCCTCGAAGACCTTGCAACTCCATGCACCGGCCACGGGCGTTCGGCTGCCCGTGCGCCCCCTCGCCCCGCGCTCTGCTCGCCTCCTCCCGGCCGCCCCGCTACCGGGTGGCCCCCCTGCCCATTTGCCCGGCCTCCGCGCTCCGGGACGCTCGTCGGGCTCGGGCTCCGGGTGACTAACTTGTCCCAGCCGCCGGCGGAGGGGCCGCAGGCGCTTCCTGGCGCGTCGCCGCGCCGCGAGTCCTGCGGTGTCCGCAGCGGGGTCGCCCGCCGCCGGGGAGCTCCGCGCCTTTGTGTGCGAGCCGAGACCCCACCCCACCCCCCCTTTCCCCGCGCGCGGTTCCGCGGCGCCCGCAGGCTGTCACTTCATCCCTGGTGATGGCAACTTCCTTCGCTGTGCTCTGAGAAGGCAGGGCGAGAAAGAGTTAACCGTGGTAGAGAATTGAGCCCCCCCCCCCCCCGTAAGATTTGCTAATGAAGGGGAACAGAGAAATGGGTGAGGAGGGTGGAAAGGGAGGAAAGAGGAGCCTTGTTCGCCGACGCGGCCAGCCCTGTGGACACAGACAGCGACGTGGGCTCCACCACGAGTCGCTGCCCGACGGGACTAAGCTGAATGTTGGCAGTGAGGCGGGCAGTGCTGTTCTGCTAAAAGGCACCGGGGCTTCCCACGGACAAAGTGGAATCGAACAAATTAGCTAGAGATGCTAGAGCCCAGCTGCGTTTTGAACAAGTTTCAGCTACAGAGTATTGACAAGAGAGACACAGAATCCAAAGCAGGTTCCAGGCTCTGAGCTGTCAGCACAGAGCCTGATGCAGGGCTCCACCTCACAAACTGAGATCATGACCTGAGCCAGAGTCACATGCTTAGCTGACTGAGCCAGCCAGGCGCCCCTCAGCTGCAAATTTTTAACAACAGCTTTGTTCCTTCTTACCACCTGTTACTTGTAACTTGAATTGTCAGAAGTTACATATTTCATATTTATAAATTGTTTCAATTTTTCAATCCCAGAGAATGTAGGGGACAATTTGATATTTATTGTATCTTACCTTTGTAGGATTAGCAGTCTGTTGCTTGTGTTGATAGAGGAGAAAGCTCTAGCAGGAAATTCTGTGTGACAGAGGTTGTCTGTTACCCTGAAGCCTTCATTTTCCGTCCTAAAGTGACCTGGGACACCATGTCGCTGCTCTCTGTGGCACACTTATGCTTGTTCAGTTCCAGCCGTGTTGGTGTTTCCTCTGCACATCCCTGTTCTGTGTGCTCACACTTCTAGCACGTCCCAGAATGCATTTAAGGAACTGAAATTGTCCATTTGTGCCCTCACCTTGATCCCAGGTAGGCTCAGTTTGAGGTTTCCATCAGCCTGTTCCTGTCCACGTTAGCTTTTGCCTTATTACCTTGAAGATTATTCTCTAGTTTTATATTTTTTCTGGTTGTTTCACTGGGAATTTGGGAAAGGAGAGTATTGAATGATGGAAACATAGCACCATCTCAGACCAGAAGAATCTTCTCTCTGTTTCTTTATTGCTTGTGTACTTCATTCCATTTGTGTCAGAATAGATGCACAGGTTTTCCAAAATTAGGTGGTGTTAGTTTAAGGGCTCGTGTTCATAGAAATTAATGACATTAGAGCTGATGCCAGAGAGAGGAGGAGCCATTGGACTTTTGAGCAGAAGAGTAGAATCAGATTTTAGTAGCGGCTGGATCATTCTGGCTGAGACTAGATTGTGAGGGAGGCTGGGGCAGAAGCAAGGAGACCAGCCAGTAGGTTCTGTTAATCCTGCCAGTGGCGTGGACTAGACTGTAGTGAGGGAGGTAGGGAGAACCAGTCCGTTTCTGGGTGTATTTTTTTTTAATGTTTATTTTTGAGAGCACGAAAGACAGAGTACAAGCAGGGAAGAAACAGAGAGGGAGACACCAAATCTGAAGCAGGCTCCAGGCTCTGACCTGTCAGCACAGAGCCTGATGTGGGGCTCGAACCCACGAACTGCGAGTTCATAACCTGAGGCAAAGTTGGACTTAACCTACTGAGCCACCCAGGTGCCCCTCTGGATGTATTTTTGAAGGTGAGGTAAAATCCAGGTTTTGCCGATGGATTGATTGTGGGGGATTCGGTAACCCAAGATTTGGCTTGTGGGGTTGCCATTTACTGCGTAGGCATCACTGAAGGAGTGGCAGATATGGGGGTAAGAATTGGGACATGCCGAATTTCAGATACGTATTAGATGTCCAAGTGGTGGTGTAAGGTGGCAGTTAGATGTAGAAGTCTGGAGTTTACGAAACAGACCTGGGTTGAGAATGTATAATTTGCTGTATAGAAAAAAGTTTAGAAAGACTTCTTTTTAAAAAAAAAAAAAAAGAATCTTGTTACAAGAATTTTTAAATTGCTGTGTCTTGATTTTACTTTGGTAGATAACAGAGATCCAACTAATTTGAAAATCACTTTCCTGCTCTATTATCCAGTCAAGTTTGAATCAGTAGGAATTACCGCAGGTAATCCCAGAGGGCTTAGTGCAAATTTATTTCAAGGCTATAGAGTTCTCTTGGTTTATGCCTGATCCTTTCAGTTTATTTGATTTCGTTTCCCATCTCCCCCTCCCCCCTCCCCAAACCTCTTACCCAAAGGAAGTATTATTGACTGAGAGATCCCACGTTTGCAAGGTTTGATTTTTAACCTGCTCTCACTGTACAGAACCTTGCATGTTGTTTATTCTGAAAATGAGGTTAATCTTAGAATCATAGGGAAATAAGACAGATGATTGTATTTTTGTTAGACTTGTGTTCACAGATTATTACTGGCAAAAGTCTTAACTCACAATTCCATTAGCTCCTGCCTGCACCGGTTCGCCGTTCAGCTTCCTAGCATCTCATTACAGGAGCGAGTGTGGTTCTTCATAAATTTTAGCTGAAGCAGTGAATACATATCAAAGATCAGAAGCCAAAAGCCACTCATCGAGTGTTACTATTTGGGGTCTAGATTTATAAATAGCATGCCAAGTAGTAATTTGATTCTATGTGTAACATTTTTGTTAGAACTAAGAATTTCTTCTTACTTTCCAGCATAAACTCCATCTAATAGCTCTGTCACTTTGCAGCTAGAATTACCACGGTAACTGCCAGTGGCCTACAGTAAAGCAAGTCATTGTTTGGAAACTGCCTTCTTCATTTCCAAATACTTTATTACCTTTCACAAGAATTTGTACCCTTCCTTCCTTCTGACAACATCTTCCTCTTTAAATATGTCAGCATATTTTTTTTTTTTTCCCCAAAGGCATTGAGCAAGCATACACTTATGTAAATGTAGTAACTTTTGAAGTTGGGGGAGTTTCTGGCTGAATTGTTAGATAGACCATAGTTAGACCGTTTTAGGTTTAAAAAGTGGAGTATAAAAAAATTTTTTTTAAATTAAAAGTTGGGCATAATGGAAAGAGCTTTAGACCCAAAGCAGCTCTGCCTCTGTGTGACCTCTGTATCTGTGTGACCTTAGACATGGCCTTTCACTTGCTAACCCTTGGTTCCACATCGGCGAGAGAGGGAACAGTACTATTTCCCTTGCAGGGTTAACGTGAGAACTGGGTATGTTATGTGTGTGAAATCCCTCGAGCGCAGTGTGTCAGGCACAGAGGGAGTGCCCAGTAAGTGGTAGTGACTGGCACCTTTGTAGCCTTCACAGCGGGCGTTTCTGGTGGTCGACAGCTTTTATTCTTCAGGAAAGTAGTCTCAAATTCAGTTGGTTTAAAGGCATTCGTTTTTAAATATATTCTGATAAGATATTTTCTTTTTTTTTTTAATATTTTTATTTATTTCTAGGAGAGAGAGAGAGAGACCGGGTGAGCAGGGGAGGGTCAGAGAGAGAGGGAGTCACAGACTGAAACAGGCTCCAGGCTCTGAGCTGGCAGTCAGCACAGAGCCCGACGCGGGGCTCGAACCCACGAACCGCGAGATCATGACCTGAGCGAAAGTCGGACGCTTAACCAACTAAGCCACCCAGGCGCCCCTGATAAGATATTTTCTGTTTACTGCCTGAACTACTCAAAAAACTCAGTGGTTACAGTAGGACTTCATTCTTTTTGTATCCTGTATGTTTCTAGCTGCCTATAAGCTTATTCTTTTAAATGTCATTTCATTTCTTGCACCTCCTATCATCTGCTGAGTGGGAATTTGCTAATCTTTTCTAAAGACTTGAGCAGGTTAACAGATACACATAGGGTACACGTAAGTGTTTGCTATTCAGTTAGATATGGTAGAGTCACATCTCAGCATAAACTGCCTTTTGACCTTGCTATAAAGGACCCTGTTGAAATTGACCTTGTTCTTCACTTAATCATCATTATGAAATACATAAAACCTTCCTGTTTTTCATTTGCACTTTCATTTTGTTTTGTAATGTGCTCTCACATTTGTAGTGCATAGTTTGCCGTTCAGCACAAATGCTTCATGTCATGAGATCCTCCCTAACAGAATGAAACCTCTTTTTATTGACTATGAAGCGTTGGGCTTCAGGAGAGAGAAACCGGACAGGAAGCTACTGGGAATGCCTCTATTTGGGGACCTTTTGCTGAATTTCCCTTTGAAACGGTGGACCTCTACTCCAGCCAACCTGCTGAAGGTTTTGAGGGTTGTAGCCTGTAACCTCCTTCCCAGACCATGGGGACTGACACGTCTCTTTGCAGATTTGCCTGCGACAAAAGCAGTTCCAATCACTTCTTGTTAAAGTCAGTGGTCATTCCTCACTCTCTACTGCGATCGGCGGTCATTACAGTGGGCCTTGATGCGTGTCACGCGGAGGTGGATGCTCACCGTACTCTGTGGCCTCACTGGCTCTCCCTCTCCACCCACTCCTGCCCAGTTCTGTGGGTTTTGCCTCGACGGAGGGTCTCTGGATGTGTCACACACGTCCACACACTGTTAGCGACTCCATCAACGTCGTCGGGTCAGGTCCACGCCTTCTGCAGAATTGGGGGTTGTGCTTCACAAGAGACCCTGCCCTCGTCTTCCCGTTGACTGGGTGAAGCAGGTGCTACCTTGCCTCTCAGTCTCTGGCCCCAGGGAAGGGAGAACAAAGTCAGCAGTTGGCTGGATTCCAGACAGCAGGGAATGGTGGGATTGTTTGCTTTCTTCAAAACACTGGTTGGCATTAGAAATAGAAAAGTATTAGGGAAATAGGTTATGTGTTCATCAAGTCTAACAGAAGAGTGAACCTCTTTACTCATCTTCTGCTGAGTTGATAGTTCCCTGTCATTTCTTAGGGCCATAAACCATTTTCTGGGTTATGCAGCCCACTTGCAAAGGGCCAGGTTTATTGCTGGCTTGCCATCTTGTTTGTTCAGAATGCTGTATCTGTGGCAAGTTTGTGGCTTGAGGTTATTAGCATTTGAAACCAGTCTTGACACCACTGTGGAATGCTCGGGAGTCAGTCTACCTTACCAAAGGTGAATAAAACATCGCCAACGGTAAAGCAGACCTTGCATGGTTGGAGAGTGTACGTATGAAAACCTTCCTGATTTCGTAGTATTTTGTAGTAATAATAAACACTCAGAAGAAAAGAAAATTGGCACTTGCCAGGGTGAGAAACCGGGAAAGTCAGGTAAAGCAAGGGAGGGAGCCGTGGTATTGAAATGATTTAGTGAGGGGTCATAATGGAAAAGTAGATACAGTTCTTCCTGATGGACTGTGACATTTCATAAAACAAAGGGATCAAAGGTCACGATGAGGACAAATAGCAGAATCAAAGCAATGGAAAAGCGGGATGGGTGGGGCACAGGTGGTTGTTACAGAGATTTTCTCGTTTCAGGATCTTGAAGGGAAAGCCCACTGATGATGGCAATTGTGACTTCACCATTGGGGAGTTTAATGGGCGTGACCTGAAAGTATTTTTATTTTAAATTTTATTTATTTGGGAGAGAGAGACAACATGAGCAGGGGAGGGGCAGAGAGAGAGAGGGAGAGAGAGAATCCCAAGCAGGATCTGTGCTATCAGCACAGAGCCCAGTGCGGGGCTCGAACCTAAAACACTGTGAGATCATGACCTGAGCCAAAACCAAGAGTCAGACACCTAACTGAGTGAGTCACCGAGGCACCCCGAAAGTATTTCAGTTGTAGGATATTATGTTGCTAGAAAAGGCATGAGCCATGTAATAAAGTCATTTCTCTGTCCTTAGGAATATACGAGAAGTCAGTCCGTAACACCAAAAGAGATAAAAGGCATTATAGGTAGATTTCTGAAATTTGAAAAAGGAAGTGATTTTTGAAATACTACAGGTCAGCAGTGTTCTGGAAGTGGCAGTTGGGAGCAAGAAGGATACAGATTCTTCTTCCTGCCGTGGATCCGAAGAGGGCATGGGGCCTCCTCTGGAGGGGCCGGGATGGTCTTCGTTATCTTAGGGAAAAAGCCAGCTTTGCTGAGTAGGTAAAGGACCTGGAGATGCTATTAAGAGTTCAGGAAAACTTTACCTCACATTAGTGAGTACCTCACGTTGTCTGGTAACAGGACAGGCAGTTCTTAGGAGGCAAAATTGACTTTGGCCTCAGTCAGAACAAAAGATTGAGGTGGGAGGGCAACTGCTTTGCAAATAACCAGGGTGAGGGAACTTGATTTTTGCTGTATCCAGCACGTGCAGATGCTTCTCGACACCTCCTAGGAACTGGGGATACTTAGGTGATGAAGATGGGGTCCTTGTTCTTGATGAGATTGTGACACAGTGAGACAGACAGCCCCTGACCGCCAGCTACGGGACGCCCTGCCGTAAGCGCGCTGCGAGCAGCTGCGAACCCTGCAGGGGGGAAGGTAGGGAGCCGGGCCGGAGAGCTTGCGGAAATCAAGAGAAGCCTCACAGGAGATGGAGCATTTTGAACTGAACTTCAGAGGCTGTGCAGGAGTTTACTGGGCAAGGAGGGGTGGAAAGGGTGTTCCAGGCAAAGACACGACATGCTGGCCGCGTCCAGGCCAGTGCAGAGCAGGAAGCAGAGTAGGAAAGGGCGGAGGCTTGCAAGTGGCACCCCCGAGGCGGGAAGCGGGCTGTGCGCAGTAACGCCCTGTGGTGGTTCAGTCCCCTTGCAGTAGACAGCCTTGGTTTCTGCATTAAGTAAGAATAATACACAAAATTAATTTCACCGTTTCTTTTGGAGTCACAGTTTTAGCAAAGATAATAGGGTCCATAATCTCATTCTCTCCTAGTCTTTGTTCATATACATATGTATAATTACAGACTGATAATTACAGCTTAGAGATATTTGCGTGTTTTATTTCTTTTCACTTTACTATGTCCTTAGTGTGTTTTCAAATTACTTTAGTCTTTAAAAAATTTTTTTTTAATGTTTTATTTATTTCTGAGAGAGAGAGAGACAGCGTGAGCAGGGGAGGGTCAGAGAGAGAGGGAGACACAAAATCTGAAGCGGGCTCCAGGCTCTGAGCTAGCAGTCAGCACCGAGCCCGATGCGGGGCTCGAACCCACGAACTGTGAGATCATGACCTGAGCCCAAGTCGGATGCTTAACTGACTGAGCCACCCAGGCGCCCCTCAGATTACTTTAGTCTTGATGATGACCATAGCCATCTACAATCCATTAAGTGAATGTTTGCACAGAAGAATAAAAGCATAAAGATGTTTCTTAGAGTATCGTCCATAGTGATGAAAAAGTTGGAAGCACACCTGATACAAGGTATTAGAGGTATCTATTAGGAAGGGAATGGGTTGGCAAATTACAGGTTATCAGATTGTAAGGTAGAAATGAGATGCTTGAGTGACAGATGAGATGTGGGAGTTACAGAAGAGAGAACCAAACTCAGATTTCAGGTTTCTAAGTGGAATCTTAACACTTTGACCTCTCTGATGGGAGTGTGTGCGTGTGTGTGTGTGTATGTATATGTGTGCTCACGCTTTTAAGCAATAAATGTGGGATATATTTTTTTTTAAACCATAATTTTTATTTTATTTATATTTATTTTTTTACAAATAGTTTATTGTCAAGTTGGTTTCCATATAACACCCATTGCTCATCCAATGTGGGATATATTAAAGAGCCTTAGGCGGATTCTTAATACACTATCTCTAATTATAATGTAAGTGACTAATAAGGTAATTGTCTATTAAATTTTTTTGCAAAGATATTTATTGTAATTTGCCATCACAGTTTGAGGAGCTGTTTCTTTTACCTTAGAATCTGACAAATGGTGGTTCATTCCAGCAGCAAATTGCCCGACCCTCACAAGAAGAAAAAGTAGAAGAAAAAGAAGAAGATAAAGCAGAAAAAACAGAAAAAAAAGAAGAGGAAAAGAAAGACGAAGAGGAGAAAGATGACAAGGAGGACTCTAAGTGAGTTAAATGATTAGATATTATTCTTATTTCTAAATAATGAACCTATGAAGTCCATCAGAGGTATAAAATTTTAGATAAAAGAATGAATGAGATATGTGCTTTGACCCTGCAGTAGTTATTATTTGTCATAATTAAGGAATGGGATATTCTGGTAAATAGAACTTTTGGCTTAATGGACTTAACTTGCCAGACATGAGATGTTACTTTTCAGAAGGGATGAACTACATACAATAATATGCACTCGTCACTGAGATCTGTTGAACGTAATTTAATCTTGAGTTGGATCTTTTTGGTGTACCTTTGATAGTTTACATTAACGTAAAAATGCTGGTAAATGGTTTTCTTCTCTATAATATCTTACATTCCAGCTTTATTAGTCTTATTTATCATATAGAGTAGACTCCTGGCTTGTTAGTGGTTCTGTTGCTGTTTTTCTGGTTACAAAAGTAATTCTTGTTCATTATAGAAAGTTAGGAAAAGGTTAAGAAAATTAACCTGTGAGTCTGCCACTCGGATGGCTACTATTGATGCCTTTGAGTACATATTGCGGGGGGCGGGGGGTGCTTAGAGCTCAGTTGGCTGTTTTTCCACCAAGGATCAGCTTGATTGAGGCATTATTTACACAGAATAAAATTCACCAATTTTAAGTGTATATGTGGATGTACGTTGACACAAGTGTGCACTGGTGTAACTGTGGCCACACCTGTGATGTAGAACATTCCCATCACTCCCGAAAATTCCCACAGGCTCCTTTGCACTAGGGGGCCCCCGCCCCATTTCCAGCCTCTGGCAACTACTAGTCTGTTTGCCTTTTCTAGAAATTTATATAAATGGAGTTCTGCAGTATGTGGTCTTGTGTGTGTGGCTTCTCTTCCATAGTGGAATGACTTTGACATCCACGCAGGTTGTTGGCACGTGGCAGTAGTTTTCGTGTAGTAGCTTAGTTCCTTTTAATATCTGTTTATTACCTCTGTGACCCTCTTGGAAATACTGAAGGTTTATCTGGTTTTGTGACAGCTACAGCCTACATCACTTGGTATGGCTGTTACAGAGGTGGATACCCATGCCATTGCCATTCTGATTTTGGCACTTCATGAAGACAACTATTAAAAACAATTTTGGGGTTTTTTTGTTGTGAAGATAAAACATTTACACTCCCACGAGGTCCGTGGTTCTGCTCATACGGAACTGCCACATCTTGGTTTTTACTTTTTTCTTAAAAGCTCTATTAGCAAACATTCATTCATTAGCGATGTGAGCTAGCTCTCACAGAGGATGCAGACGTACATAAGGTGTGTACTGCCAGGTGGCTTATGATCTAGTAGGGGAAAACCAGGAAAGGTGCAAGTATTATTTAAGAAATGAGCAGAACCAGGAAAGCGTGTTGGGAGATTGAGAGGAGGTTCAGGGTTACTTCCGTCTAGATAGTTTAGAGGACTTTATGCAGGAGCTAGTGGGTTCGTGTGGAAAGAACAGAGGGAACAGCAAGAATTGATGTGCTGCGTTGAGAAATGGCAGATCATGGTTTCATTAGACTGGAACATAGGGTGGCTGCAGAGGAAAAGTGGAAGGTGGATTGGGGTTACATTATGTGAAGGCTTAATGAAGCTAAAATTAACATTGTTCAGGAGGCTGTGCTGTGAGTTGTTGGGAGTAGGTAGCAGTTTAAGTGGATGGAATGGTTTCTTGCCAGAGCTGTTCTGCTAGAATATTGACCCACGG
Organism: Hyaena hyaena; assembly: GCF_003009895.1. NCBI lineage: Eukaryota > Metazoa > Chordata > Mammalia > Carnivora > Hyaenidae > Hyaena > Hyaena hyaena. Next base: position 3,002,460 of record NW_024080659.1, on the reverse strand, counting down.
GCAGCATAGAATGAATGGATCGGAGATGTAAGTCAGGGAAGCGTGGTTTGGGGTACCGAGGCACTGATCAGGAAACTGGTAGTAGAAATCGAGATGGTGGAATGAATGCGAGAACTGTTACCCAGATGTAATAGCCAAACCTGGGCATGAGATCACATATAGGAAGTAAAGAAACGGGAGAGCTAAGTATGATGTCACATCTGTAAACGCGGATGAATATGATCATGGTTGTACTGTTAGCGACGAGTGATGAGAGCCTGGGGTGGAGCAAGAAGCAGAGTGGTGACGGGCATGTTTTTGGACGTGTCCAGCTTGTATTGCTGAGGAATCCGGTGTATTGATGGGCGATTCCAGCAGGTACTTGGGAAGACAAGTCTAGATCTTAGGAGCTTTAGGAGATATGAGGTGTGAGTCTAAAGATGCAGACTGGGGGTTGTCCCAGTGGAACGGATGTGAATGGGGTAACCACACAGAGATTTAAGGCCGGGGCGAGCCTTGGGAAATCGAGAGGAGGACAGGCAAGAGGCAGTCCCCAGAAGGAGAGCCAGGGTAGCAGCAGCAGGGATGTGAGGAAAGCATGAAGTCCTAAGAGCTCAGCTGAGAAGGATTTAGAGAGAATTGCCCATAGGATTGGTTGCAGCAGGATGATTAATGTGACAAGAATTGAGAAAAGTCATTGGATTTGCAGTTTGTAAGTCTTTGGTAACTCTTCCCCCACTACCCCCCCATTGGTGACTTTTGACAAAATAACATTAAGAGGAGGCTGTAGTAACAGATTGGTAAGGGAATAAAGAAGTGAAGAGAGAGGGCTACCTGGGAACTTCAAGGGCCAAAGGGGAAAAATTCTTGAAGAGTTGTTTTATTTTGGGGGGAAACCAGTAACCAGCTATAACAGATCTTTGCTTGAAGTAGATAAAATTTGAAATAAATCAACTCCTTCTAGTAAACATGTGTAGCTGAGTCTTTGTGTACTGGCACCTATCCATTCATTTGCAAAAATGTCCTTTAAGGACTTTGTTTTTAAATCTAACAACCCTGGGAGACAGTAGTACAGAGAATAGTCCTCCAGCATGACATGCAGTAAGATTGATTGGTTGATTGGTTGCTTAGTTTTTCCAAATGCTGGAGGGAGGTTTGGTCTTAGTAATAGCAACCACATATAATGTTTACTCTGTTCCAGGCACTATTCTGAGCTTTTTATATAAATTGACTCCTTTGATCCTTGAAATAGCTCTGTGGAACATACTGTTATTATCCTCACTTATAGATGAGAAAAACTGAGGCCCATGGAGGTGAGGTAGCTTTTCAGGGTCATCGCATGGCTAGAAAATCACACAGCTCTAGTACCAACCCAGGCAGCCTGGCTCCAGACCATTCTCCCAGCCACTGAGCAGTGCTGCCCTGTTTGCATATAACAAGCATTGCAGATGGTTGAGAATACTGAGCTTGGTTTAATGAAACCGTATTTATTGTAGATTATTACCGATAGGGTTTTGGGATGATGTTGGGGGGGTTCGGAACTGACAGCCAAGAATTCTTGAAGACATCTTCGGTGCAAAAAGGTGATTTTGTTAAAAGCAGGGAGACAGGACCCGAGGGCTGAAAGAGGTACACAATACTTGGGGGGGGGGGTGACTGGTTTCTGGAATGGGGTGGGGAGAGATAAAGTCAAGAGGGACTTCCTAAAGGGATTTTCGTATGCTAAAGACTCACAGATTATTGGATGCCTTCTATTGTCAAGCTAAGATTGTTTTTCCCTCTAGCAAAGCATTAACATTAAAAACCATAGGGAGTTCTTGGACTTTAGGCTATTGATGGGACTGCCTTTTCTTGTAAACTGGTGGAGACTTAACAGTTTAAGAGTTTTGTTTTTTGTCCTTTTCCTGTTTTGGGGCAGCCGGGAGCTCCTGAGGAATATTACACACATTGCACCTTGAGGGTGGGGCGGGGGTGGGGGTTCCAGCTTGTGCTTGGCCCTCAGCTTGCCTTGTGGTCCCTCATCATTACTACACAAAGGGCATCTGTGTCAGCCTCTCCATTGCACAGAGGACACAACTTGGAGTAAAGGCAAGAGGTCCAGGACCCCGGCCCCTTGGCGAACCCACCGCCTCTGCATTGCAGCTTTTCTGGGGGCTGTTCTGCAGCCATTCGTTACTTCCTCCGAGTGCTCTATGTTAGAGGGGATTTGAAATGCGGTTAAATTGTAAGTCCATTAATGAATAAAACAGACCTTTGTTAAATATCTTAATTTGAGCGAGTCAAGAGTCAAAACTCTTCAAAATTGGGTTATGGCAACATTTTTCATAAATTTTGTTTTCAGTTAACTGAGAGATTGGGTAATTTCATTTAAATTCTATTAAAGAAATTCGAAGCTGCAACCTCCTTAGGTGTCTCTATCCTTCTGAGTCACACAAAATTCTCATTTGCTTTTGCTTCCAGAGAAAATACCAAGGAAAAGGACAAGACAGAAGGTACAACAGAGGAAACGGAGGAGAGGGAGCAGGCCACACCCCGGGGACGCAAGACCGCCAACAGTCAGGGCCGCAGAAAGGGCCGGATCACCAGGTCCATGACGAACGAAGCCGCGGCTGCCAGCGCTGCAGCCGCCGCGGCCACCGAGGAGCCCCCACCGCCTCTGCCACCGCCACCAGAACCCAGTGAGTGGACGAGATGGAGTGAACAAGCCATAATTTTGTTTGGGATTCTGTTTCAGTGCTCGTGAAGGGCAGGAGGGACCTCTGATACCCAGGATCTAGAAATACTCTGAAATTCTGGCCTTTCCTTAAGTTTTTATTTTAATCACCAGGTATTCACCATGACAAAGGGCCCTCCTCCACCCCATTACGTATTTCACCTTCTCCCACCCACCTCTCCTCTGGGACCTTCAGTTTGTTCTCTATGGCTAAGAGTCTGTTTCTTGGTTTGCCTCTTTTTTTTTTTTTTTTCTTTTGCTAGTTTGCTTTGTTTCTTAGATTCCACAGATGAGTGAAATTGTATGGTATTTGTCTTTCTCTGACTGGTTATTTCACTTAGCATTATACTCTCGCTCCATTCATGTTGTTGTAAATGGCAAGATTTCATTCTTTTTTATGGCTGAATAATATTCTCTTGTGTATATATCATTGAATAATATTCGATTGATGAACGGATAAAGATGGTATACCACATCTTTATCATTTTTATCCGTTCATCAATGGATGGACACTTGGGCTGCTTCTGTATCTTGGCTACCATAAGTAATGTTGCTATAAACGTAGGGGTGCGTGTATACCTTCTAATTAGTGTTTTCGTATTCTTTGGGTAAATACCCAGTAGTGGAATTGCTGGGTTGTGGGGTAGTTCTATTTTTAACTTTTTGAGGAACCTCCACACTGTTTTCCACAGAGGCTGCACCAGCTTACATTCCCACCAACAGTGCACGAGGGTTCCCTTTTCTTCACATCCTCGTCAGCACTTGTGTTTTGTGTTTTTGATTTTAGCCAGTCTGACAGGTGTGAAGTTCTCTCATTGTAGTTGTCTTTGCATTTCCCTGAATGGTGAGTGATGTGGAGCATCTTTTCATGTGTCTGTTGACCGTCTGGATGTCTTTGGAGAAATGTCTGTTCATGTCTTCTGCCCATTTTTAAATCAGATTATTTGTTTTTTGGATGTTGAGTTTTAAAAGTTCTTAATAGATTTTGGATACTAACCCTTTATCAGCTATGTCATTTGCAGATATATCTTCTCCCCTTCCCTTAGGCTACCATTTAGTTTTGTTGACTGTTTCCTTCATTATGCACAAGCTTTTTATTTTGATGTAGTCCTAATAATCTATTTTTGCTTTTGTTTCCCTTGCCTCAGGGGATCTCTCTAGAAAAAAGTTGCTGCATCTCATCAGATAAATGATGTGCTCTTTTCTAGGATTTTTATGTTTCAGGTCTTACATTTAGGTCTTTAATCCACTTTGAATGGATTTTTGTATATGGTATAAGAGAGTGGTCCAGTTTGTCTTTTTTATGTTGCTGTTCAGTGTTCCCAACACCATTGGTTGAAGAGACTGTCTTTCTCCCCTTTGGTCTTTTTTTTCCTGCTTTGTCAAAGACGAGTTGACCATATATTTGTGGGTCTATTTTGGGGTTTTCTGTTCTGTTGATCTATGTGTCTGTTTTTGTGCCAGTACCATCCTGTTTTGATTGCTAGAGCTTTGTAATATAACTTGGAGTCTGAAATTGTAATGCCTCCAGCTTTGCTTTTCTTTTGCAAGATTGCTTCGGCTATTTAGGGTCTTTTTTGGTTCCATACAGATATTAGGATTATTTGCTCTAGCTCTGTGAATTTAGTGTATTTTGATAGGGATTGCATTGAATGGGTATATTGCTTTGGGTAGTGTAGACTTTTAACAATGTATGTTCTTCCAATCCATGAGCATGGGATGTGTTTCCATTTCTTTGTTTTTTCTTGAATTTCTTTTATCAGTGTGTTACAGGTTTTTGACCTCTTTGGCTAAATTTATTCTTAGGTATCTTATTATTTTTGGTGTAGTTGTAAATGGGATTGTTTTCTTACTTCCTCTTTCTGCTATTCCAGTATTGATGTATAGAAATGCAAGAGATTTCTGTACATTGATTTTGTATCCTGCGACTTTACCAAATTTGTCAGTTCTAGCAGTCTTTTGGGTTTTCTGTTTACAGTATCGTGTCATCTGCAAATAGTGAAAGTTTTATTTCTTCATGGCCTGTAAATTTCTTAAACTTTAATATCAGTGTCTTTTGGAAAAGATCCCCCCCCACCTCCCACCCCATCTTGCTATCTTAATACAGTGATTTTTTCTTTGGACTTAGTTGTAACCTTAGTCTGCCTGTCACCTTTTCTGATGTTTTAACTTAGCGTATATTCTAAATATTTTCTAATTTCTAAGCGATCTTCATTTTTTACTTTTTGATGGCTGTGAAATGTTGGCATTGTGGTCCCGGAGTCACAGTTTCTTGAACCATTCCCTGTTGTTGAATGATTAGGCTACCACCTACCCCACCCCAGCCACCACCTTTAAACTCCTATAGATAAGACTTCAAGGAAAAACAAATCTTGATTCACATAACATTTTTTTTTTTTCCTGTTTAATTATTTTTAATAGACAAGGAATACTGGGTCTAAGGGTCCAAGCATTTTTCTCTTTTTTACTGAGTATTGTCTCATTAATTTATAAAGGGATTCTGTTAATGATGTGTACCGTCAATGGTTCAGCGGTACCAATTTTACCATAATGTGAGGCAGGAAAGAAACCGGGCTCTGGGGATGGTAAGACAGATGGGCAGGAAATACCTAGACAAGAACATGGGGCAGGTCAGGATGGACCTTGTTTAAATTACATCCTGCTTTGCTTACAAAGTGGGAGCTTACAGAGGTGTTTAAATAGAGGCATGCTATAATTAGATTGGTATTTTAGAAAGCGAACTGGTGACCATTGTGGAGGTCAGGTTGGAGAGAGTAAGGCCTAGAGAGAGGCCCAGGGACCAACTAGAAGGGCGTCATTACACATATTGCACTGGCCCAGGCAAGGGGAGCGTGGATTCAGATTAGAATTGACACACATCCATGGCTGTGAGTAGCAAATGGGAGGAAAGTTTAAAAAATTGGTCTACGGAGACGGGTAATAATTTGAGTGACTGGGTGGATGATAGTACTATTGTATTAAGAGGGGGAGTATACCAAGAGCTCATTTCACGCATGAGAGTCTTTATTTCCTTTCTAAAGTAAAAGAGAAAGTGTTCACTTCCTGATCAATCTGTGTTTCCTAGCCGTCAGGCACTGAGGATGGACAGAAGGGCCTCTGGGAGTGAGGAGGAGATAGGGGTTCAGAGAAGAGGCGAGAACTGGACAGGAAGGGGAGTGTTATTTCTTCTTTGACACCTCAGGAGAGGAGGGACTAAGCTCTGATACGTATGCAGGCGCTGGGTGAGATGGGACTTCTTAGAAAATAAACTAATGATGTTCAAACATGAAGACATGGATGGAGCTTCAAAGAACATTGCGAAAGACCCTAACACTGAGAGGTTTTGAATATTCATTCCCCTTTAGTTGATCGGGGAGAGGTTGCCACCATCTTATTTCCATAGTTGACTTCACCTTATGCTTCAAATAGGCTTTATGTCAGATAAATAGCTTGGTGCCATTTAATCTGTGAATGAAGGATTGATCTTAGTATCTCTCTGCCTTATTCAGTTCTCTATCTTTATTTCAGTTTCCACAGAACCTGTAGAAACCTCTCGGTGGACAGAAGAAGAAATGGAAGTTGCTAAAAAAGGTAAACGATAGTACTTTAGATTCTTCAGGGTTTTTGTTTTGTTTGGTTTGTTAGGGTTATTAATAATAAGTCAGAGGGACCCAGTTTTTTTTTTTTTAATTGCAAAAAGAAGAAAGTTCTACGGCGGTAAACAATTCAGAAGTAGATTCAAGAGTCCTTCAGGATGGTCTGGTAACCTCTCAATATACCTCATTGTGCCTTGCCTAGGACGTCCACTTTGGAGGGATTGAAGATTCTCTAAACAATTGTTTTATTTATTTAAAAAAAAAAAATTTTTTTTTTTTTAAAATATTTATGTTTGAAGCAGGCTCCAGGCTCTGAGCTGTCAGCACAGAGCCCAACACGGGGCTCAAATCCATGAACCATGAGATCGTAACCTAAGCCAAGATCAGATGCTTAACCGACTGAGGCCCCCAGGCGCCCCTGTACAGTTTTATTTTGAGTGTTATTTCATTAGAGAGCTAGTGGGCTATTTTCATTTTCCAGAATAGTTGTGATTAAATGCTATTAAAGTTGTTTTGGAGGGTATTTTAATATAGAGTCTATATTTTCTGTTATTTAAAAGTTGGATTTAACAGTGTGGTACATATTTTTTCAGTTTGTATTTGGTAAGGCATTTGGTTATAAACTAGTAAGAAATTGCAAAGGAGAAGGCATGAACTCGAGCCAGACGAAGATTTGAATTTTGTCTCTGCCACTCATCGTTGTGTGGCCCTGATCTTACTTAACTCTGTAACATTATGAATCTTGTATTTTTCTGTTGTTGCTTATTAATATAGTTTTAAAATGAAGTAAGTTTCTCATAGGATACATAATTGGTTTATAAATAAAAATAGTTTGTTTCAAATAAAATACTTTGTAGAAAGATTAGCCAACGTTTTGGAGATTAAGTATTTACCTTAAAGTTTCAAAGAGAAATTACTGTAAATGGGTTGACCTTTTACTGACACATTTCAGATTTATTTTCTATGTAATAGGTAATGATACATTTAAGAATCCTATAAACCACCTTTACCAAAAATATAGCAGTTTAAAGTTTTCTGTGTTCAAAATATTTTTATTTGAACTTTATTTGCCATGCTTAGCGAATTTGTGATTTGTTATGATTACGTGTAAAAGATTCACATTTAGAAGATTCACATTTATTCTCATCCGACCATCAGAATGTCATAGTGGAGGGGTGCCTGGGTGGCTCAGTCGGTTAAGCACCTGACTTGGGCTCAGGTCATGGTGTTGTGGTTCACGAATTGAAGCCCGGAGTCAGGCTCTGTGCTGACAGCTCAGAGCCTGGAGCCTCCTTCAGATTCTGTGTCTCCCTCTTTCTCTCTGCCCCTCCCCTGCTCGTACTCTCTCAAAAATACATAAAACATTAAAAAAAATTTAAGTAAAAAAAGAATGTCCTAGTGGAATAAATAGATGTTAGCTCCATCATAGAGTCATCTTTTTCAGGTAGATGCGCCTCCACGTGACTGTTTAGCCTCCATTCAGCTCTGTTCATGTATCAGGCAGGATTTGGAAGTGATCTTTCAGTTGTCATTAGCAAGGAAGCTACTTGAAAAACTGATGTCTTCCTATAAATTGTTAAATTTGTACTGGAAATTCCTGTCTGGGTACACCTGTATCTAATGTGTATTCCTGTCTGTATAGCTCTCTGTGTATACGTGCGTTTATATACCCACATTCCTTCCAGATAGGTATGTGTATGTATTGATATAATTTGACTAAAAAGTGTCAGATTGCATCAGTTTCTGTGATGCATTGTAACAGGCTTTTAATTTATTTTTATTTATTTAAAAAAACTGTTTAATGTTTATTTTTGAGAGAGAGAGAGAGCAAGCGAGCGTGAGCCGGGGAGTGGCAGAGAGAAAGGGAGACACAGAATCCGAAACAGGCTCCAGGCTCTGAGCTGTCAGCACAGAGCCTGACGCGGGGCTCGAGCCCATGAACTGTGAGACCATGACCTGAGCTGAAGTTGGACACTTTAACTGACTGAGCCACCCAGGCAACCTTACAACGGACTTAAAACAAAACAAAACAAACCTGTTTTTTTTTTTTTTTTTTTTTGAGGGTATTTCTTGATTATGAATAGATTGAAGACAGGATAATTATAAATGTAGTCATACATGTCTTTATTGTGTTACTTATATGATTAACTTTATATTGATAGACAGTCTCCAAAGATTTAGAAGGACCTAATCACTCAGTTTACAAGTGTTGGAGTTGTTACTCTGTGTCCAACATGGCCCTTAGCTCTCTGAGAGACGCATAGCAAGGATAAGGTTAAGCCCTTCCATTCATGAGCATGTTGAAAATGTGGGTGGCAAAATAGAGGTGTCAGCGCATTGTGAGTCAACAAATATTTCAGTAAGTATTGAAATATATCAATGAGTAATTGAAAACATGCTTTTAGTGCTAATGATTGTGAATACCATGGTTAGATTGACTTTATTATTTGTCTTGTTTGCTTTATCAGGTGACTGTTGAGTTAATCTTTGGTCTGTTTTTAAAATCTAGGTCTTGTAGAACATGGTCGTAACTGGGCAGCCATTGCCAAAATGGTGGGAACTAAAAGTGAAGCGCAATGTAAAAACTTCTATTTTAACTATAAAAGGCGACACAATCTGGACAACCTTTTGCAGCAGCATAAACAGAAAGTGAGTATACCAGAATCTTTTTAAATTTTGTTTTCATTTTGTTTTTGCTTTGTCTTCGAGCTTGAAATATTGGTTCAGTGAGAAACTTTTTTGCATCTTGCAGTTTTATTTATTGCATTTACCTGTAAAAGGATAGGCTAGTTGCTCGGCACAGGTTGACTTTTTCCTCTGTTTACTGTCCAGGGAGTGAAATTCGTGTTAGCAGTAATGGCGGTTCAGTACTTTTGAATTCCCGTAACGGGATTTGAAAAATAGAAACATTTTGGAGTTCGAATTGAAAAGTTTAGTTGGAGTTCTTCTGACCTTGTTGAACGAATTGATCTGGCATATCAAAACCATTTTCTCAGAAAGAAAGAGTCCCAGAGACAAACACTGAAAACCAGAAGTGTAAATTATTGAAAATTCCTTAACGAGGAAGTTGCAGCGTTCTCATAGTCCACAGAGCTCGTTGGGGACTCCACGAGGTCACAGCTGTTTCTGTAAAAATATGAAGAAGGCACTGACTTCTCCCCACGGTGCTGAGTTCACACAGACAGTGTCAGAGTTGTGGGGGGAGAACGGCGGTGCCTCCGCAGCAGTCACGGCAGGACCCCGCGGTGCTGCGTGCTCCTCTTCACGTCCAGCGTCTGCAGTTCCAACACTAATATGCCAGCTTCACTTGTCCTTGGGGACGCAGCCAAAATGAGCTTTACGAGGCCTTGACCCTTGAGTGCGGGTGTGTGGGATGACGTGAGAAGTGTGTGCGGCCCTTCCGTTCCACCGCGAAATGCCCTGCTTCTGTCCTGGGAAAGCACTTTGTGGTTGTTTGAACCCCCCTTGTTTTATGGGATGTCAGTTTCAGTGGGAAAAATGACAGAAAAACTGTGGTTTTCAGACTTGGATCCATAGTCGACATTTTCTTGAAAATAGGTAGGTGACCCTGTCTGTCAAAGAAAGCAAGGAGTAGTATTTGCTGCCACTTAAAATTTTTTTTTAATGTTTTTTATTTATTTCTGAGAGAGAGAGACAGCGTGAGCAGAGGAGGGTCAGAGAGAGGGGGAGACATAGAATCTGAAGCAGGCTCCAGGCTCTGAGCTAGTTTTCAGCACAGAGCCCGATGCAGGGCTCGAACCCAAGAACCGTGAGATCATGACCTGAACTGAAGTCGGTTGCTTCACCGACTGAGCCCCCCAGGAGCCCCTACTGCCGCTTTGAAATGTCAAGCTTTCACGCAAGGTTAGAAGTTTGGACAATTTGTATCCCTCTGCCTGAGCTTACCATCTTACCATCTTACCGAAAAGCTTACTCACACTTTTCAGATGAGATCAGTGGAAATTTAATAGAATACAAAAAGCTTATTGATATGGTTTCAGATTTCACATCATAGTTATCCTTTAAGAGACGAGTATAGTTTGAATTTTGGTACAGTATCAATTATATCCGTGGTTGTCTGAAAAGATACTAAAATACACATCTTTTTCTGACTACATTTCTCTGTGAGGCCAGATATTTTTTATTATGTGTTTCAACAAAAACAGTATTATGTCTGCAGATTAGGTTACATGTAGAAGTACATTTGAGAATTGTGATGCTCTCAAGGCAGACATTGAAAGAAATTTCCAAAAACAATAAAAAAATGATATTTTTCACTAATTCTTTTGTTTTGGAATGTACTTATTTTTAGTAAAAATGTTTTTTATGTTGACATAGGATGTGTTTATTGTTACCTTAAAATGAATTCATAAATATTTGTTTTCTTAAAGTTTTTTTTTAGTTTATTTTAAGAGAGAGGGAAAGCACACAAGGGTGGGGGGAGGTCACAGACCGAGCATTCCAAGCCGGCTTCCTGTGCTGTAATTGCAAAGCTGGATGTGGGGCTTGAACCCATAAACCATGGGAGATCATGACCTGAACTGAAATCAAGAGTCAGATACTTAATTGACTGGGCCACCCAGGCACCCCAAATTCATAAATGTTTTAAATGTTTTTCTGTTTTAACTTTAAATTCAGTAAATGTCATTATATATATCTCATAAATATATCCTCCTTAGGGTCGGGGGTAAGGGACAGGGAATCCTTAGTCTTGGCTCTCTTCAGACCATCAGTTGATTAGGTGAGGCCCACCCAACCACGGTATGCAGGGTCATCTGCTTTACTCAGAAGTCCACCGATTGAATTGTTAATCTCATCTCATCTGACAAACACCTGCACAGAAACATCCAGAGTAATGTTTGACCAAGTATCTGGGGTGCTGCGGCCCAGCCAAGTTGACACAAAATTATCCATCAAAAATGTCGATAAAACTTCTTACTCTAATCATTTAAATTATAATTGAAATGATAGGACAGAAGGCTTCCATTTTTTAGAGTGTTTTACCATTTTTAAAAATTTCAAGAAAACATGACAAAATGTCTAGTACCTTTTAAAACAAAGTGGATGATATATAAGGGTTATATTCTTGAGGTTTTGAATTATTACTTTACAGTTTAGTGAGTGCTGTCATATAGTGAAGAAAATGCTCAGAGAGAGAGAGGAGGTTTTTGCATGTGGCTGGAGAGAAGCTGCATGGTGATAAAATGTTGTCTGTGCATCAGTGGAAGGACCTGAAGAATGGGTGGGTATCAGCAAAGGAGGCATATCGCCTTCATGCTGGAAAAATCCACCTAGAAGCTACTATCTAATGCCTGAAAATGTTGCACTCGTGCAGTCATTTGCAAGCTTTTTAAAAAGTGTAGCCAGAGGATTCTTCCCTTGCATTCTCTAGGAGCATAGTGATGAATTAAAAAAAGAAAAATTTTATTTATTTAAATCCAAGTTGGTTAACATAGAGTGTAATAATGGTTTCAGGAGTAGTATTTAGTGATTCATCACTTTCACATATCACCCAGTGCTCATCCCAGCAAGTGTCCTCCTTAATGCCCATCGCCCATTTAGCCCACCCCCCACCCAATACCCTGCCGACAACCTTCAGTTTGTTGTCTGTATTTAAGAGTCCTTATGGTTTGTCTCCCTCTCTGTTATCTCATTTTTGCTTCCCTTTCCCTATGTTCATCTGGTATATTTCTTAAATACCACATATGAGTGAAATCAAATGATATTTGTCTTTGTCTGACTTATTTCACTTAGCATAATACACCCTAGATATATCTGCGTTGCTGCAGATGGCAAGATTTCATTCTTTTTGGTCGCCAGGCAATATTCCATTGTGTATATATTTATACACACCACATCTTCTTGATCCATTCAGTAGTGATAGACGTTTGGGCTCTTTCCATACTTTGGCTATTTTCGATAGCGCTGCTGTAAACATTGGGGTGCACGTGCCCCTTTGAATCAGCATCTTTGTGTCCTTTGGATAAACACCCAGTAGTACAATTGCTGGGTCGTAGGGTAGTTCTATTTTTAATTTTTTGAGGAACCTCCACACTGTTTGTCAGAGTGGCTGCACCAGTTTGCATTCCTACCAGCGGTGCAAAATGGTTCCTCTTTCTCTGAATCCTTGCCAAAGTGATGGATTTTTTTAGCCTCAGACTTTCACCTAGTTCTGTGACTCTGACCTTGGGAAATGATTTTTTTTTTTTTCTTGACTGAGTTAATGCTTTACATTGGATCCTACTAGTGTATTCATATGTAAACCAAAAATGAGAAAAAATAAGAAACAAAATAAGAATATTGGTAATTTTAACAGCTGGGGTAGCAATAATTTATTTTCCTCTGTGAGGAATGTCCCTGGGAGATGTGTACAGCTGAAGTCTGATATGCACGGGATCTGGAAGGGGTGGAGAGCAGAGAAGTGCAAGGGCTGGGATCCTCTGGGCTGCGAAGACAAGAACCTTAAGTTTCATAGTTAGCAATGTAAGAGTATAAATATGATAAATGTCTAATGTCTTAAATCAAACTATGTACACATACTCTTATTACAGATATATGATACTAGTAGAAGAGTGAGCAGTTTTACATAAACACGGGGTTTACAGAAGGGAAAATCCTGTTATAAAAAAGAAAATTTGTCCTCGTTAATAGTAAAAGAAATTCGGTAACACTAGTGATGATTGGCAGCGCCAGTGATCAGATGTTGCGAATGAAATCACAGAATTCTTTTTTTTTTTTAATGTTTTATTTATTTCTAGGAGAGAGAGAGAGAGACAGCGTGAGCAGGGGAGGGTCAGAGAGTGAGGGAGTCACAGACTCCAAAACAGGCTCCAGGCTCTGGGCTGGCAGTCAACTCAGAGCCTGATGCGGGGCTCGAACCCATGAACCGCGAGATCATGACCTAAGCGAAAGTCGGACGCTTAACCGACTAAGCCACCCAGGTTCTCTGAAATCACAGAATTCTTAATGTTAGTGAAGAGAGGTTATTACAGCATTATTAACAATACCAAAACTTAAAAATTGCCTAAATACTTTAGAATTTTAAATATTTGTATAGATTTTTTATGGGATCATTAATATAATAATTTTGATGAATGTATAGTGTAGAGAGGTATGTTCAGTTTATGATTCTAGCAGGTTAAAAAGGTAGGCTGTATAACCACGTTGATTCATCTTGGTTTTATTTCCATGTATATATATGTAAACAGATACAAAAGAAAGGAAATGTATCAGCATACTGAGAATCCCTTGCTGGTTGAATTATGAACAATTATTGTCTTTAACATAATTCTGGGTCTTCAACATTCTAGTGAATATGTTATTTTGATTAGAAAATAAAAATATTTGTTTTTATTAGAAAAATACATTATTTGGAGAGGGAGAATAGCAGGAGTTTTGTCATTTTTGGCTCTTTTAGCATACATGGTGGTGAGTTGTTTGAAAAATGGTCCAGATGTAACTTTTGATCAGTTTGGTGAAAGCGATCTACCTACACAAAAAGGTCAGCTAGTAGTTCCCTACCGGTAACTGCACCTTACACAGAACTGTTGTCAAACATGCAGCCTTCTATGTGTGTATCCATGTTCTACATTATTTCAGATGTGAAAAGTTTAGTTTTCTTTCTTTTAGTTATTTAAATCATAAATTAGTAACTTTTTAATATTTGTTTATTTTGAGAGAGCGAGAGAGAGTGTGAGTGGGGGAAGGTCAGAGAGAGAGAGGGAGAGAGAAAATTCCAAGCAGGCTCTGTGCTGTCAGTGCATAGACCGACATGGGGCTCAATTCCGTGAACTGGAGATTGTGACCTGAGCTGAAATCATGAGTCAGAAGCTTAACCAACCGAGCCATCCAGGCATCCCTAATTTAATATTCTTTTACTCCTTAGACTTCACGAAAGCCTCGTGAAGAGCGAGATGTGTCTCAGTGTGAAAGTGTAGCTTCCACTGTTTCTGCTCAGGAGGATGAAGATATTGAAGCTTCTAATGAAGAAGAAAATCCAGAAGACAGTGAAGGTATCTTAAAGTCTTAAATTTAGTTTTGACTTCCACTAACCAAATCTGTAATTGTTTGCTTAGTCATTTGACTATTTAAGAATTGCTTCATTAAGGAAAAAGTCCTCGGTGTTTTCATGGCATAGAGACCTTAAACTTGAGCACAGTGTATTTATTCAATCAACAAATACTTCTGTAGCACCTGACATGGTCCACTTGCTGCAACCAAAGATCTTCAAAATGGCAGTCCATCATCTAGAAGGTGTTTGTGCATCTCTGTCATTACCATAATTATTTGTCCCCTTAGTATCATCGATTACATGTCCCTCTTTGTGGCATTGAGTTTGATTTACTTCAGTTTTTACAAAGTCTTACTCATATATGTCATATGCTTTTGTATAAGAAGAATTAATGACCCTAGAAGCCCCAGTAGAAAAGAATGTCAACCCAAGAAACTTAAGAAATAAAATCTTTTTTGTCACAAAAAAATTAACAACCACTTCCTGAAAAAGTAAATATATTCTTGGGTTTTTGCTAGAGGAAAAAAAAAAGATCCTAATCTGTTTCAATTCACATTACTCTTAAAGTTTCTGTAGCTTTCTTTTGTGAATTGACTGCTCTGATGTGGGGATTTTCAGTGATTTTCGTAGCTCTCTATAAATAATGTCTTAGATATGTTCATGTTTTGTATATGCAAATATTTTTTCCATCTCATTCAGTTTTTGTTTTGATTTTAAATTGCCAGAGTTTAAATTTTGTATGTAATCAAAGTTGTTTATATATGTTCCTTAGTAGACGCTCATATGTTAAGCTTAAGAAGTTCTACACCTTCCAGGAATTTCAGAAATACTAGATTTTGTTTTATTTTATTTTTTTTTACAAGTTGTTGGCTTTTATTTAAAAAAATTTTTTAAAGTTTATTTATTTATTTTGAGAGGGAGGGAGAA
The DNA here is from genome assembly GCF_003009895.1 of Hyaena hyaena. Classification (NCBI taxonomy): domain Eukaryota; kingdom Metazoa; phylum Chordata; class Mammalia; order Carnivora; family Hyaenidae; genus Hyaena; species Hyaena hyaena. The sequence goes on along the minus strand of NW_024080659.1, from coordinate 2,987,234 downwards.
TCCCAAGCAGGCTCTGCACTTCAGCACAGAGCCCATACTCATAAACCATGATATGACCTGAGCTGAAATCAAGAGTGAGCAAGCCGCCCAGGCTGTCCCTGTTGTTGGCTTTTAGACTGAAGTTTTGTTTTGAATGCATTTTGGCCTTGAACAATAAATAGCTTTTTTCCTGTGAGGTTTTGTGGAAAATGAGACTGCTGGAGTGAGCTCACTCTGGGGTAGCAGGGTCGCAGAAGGATGCGTAGACAGTGCATGTCAGGATGGTGTGTCTATAGTACCTCTGAAGAGATCATGCAGGGCTGTTCATTTTCACAGGTTCGTTGCTGCTGGGTCATATTCCACGGGTTGTAAATGCACATGGAACCTATATTGATCCACTTGGGTTGTCACAGACTGGGTGGCTTAAATGTTTAACAGAAATTTATTTTTTCACGGTCCTGGAGGTTGAAGGCCAAGATCAGGGTATAAACAGGATTGGGTTCTGGCGAACCTTCCTTCCTGGCTTGCAGAAGAATGCCTTCTTGCTTTGTCCTCGCTCGACCTTCCCGGTGGGCACATGCGCTCTTGGTATCTCTCTTCTCCTAAGGACACTGGGGTCCTGGCGGATTCGGGCCCCACCCTCATGACCTCATTTAAACGTAATTGCCTCCTTAAAAGCATTGTCTCCAAATACAGTCTCACTGGGGGGTAGGACTTCAATATATAAAGTTTGGGGTGACACAATCCAGTCCATAGCAAAGCCCAAACCTAATTGTCATAAATATGTTTATTTCAGAGCAGAGAACCCTATCCGTGCGTGGGCTAACAGATTTTCAGGAACTGAGCACCAGAAAGTGACTTTTTTCCTTCTGTTTTCTCCCTGTGACTTTGTCTTGGTGTGACGTTTTTTTCAGATGGTCACATAAGGTTTTTAAAGTTATGAAATAAGGTTACAAATAAGGTCATTAAGGTAATTAAGGTTAAGTGAGGCATAAAGCTAATGTTTCTGTCTGACCAGGTGTGGGGAGGGGGGCACACAATCCCAGCCATACAGGTGGTTCTGTTGTGACCCCCAGACTAGTTTCTCACGAATGGGAAATGAACTCACCCCTAGAATTGTGCGATCTCCCATTTCCTGTTGACTGAACGTCAAGATGTCAAAAAAAAAAAAAAAAAAGACAGTACAATGCAGTCTACGAGACCTGTGATTTCATGCTCATTGTCGCTGTTGATCATGTGGCGCCGCTCATGTCCCTGGGAGATTGCAGGCAGTGTGTGAGCAGAGAGCGACTATGTGCTGCTGGGTCATGCATTTGACCGTATGAGTCTCTGACAGAGGAGTTGGAGCAAAAATACGAAAACTTGGTCAAAATTTGGATTTACTCTTGTTCTTTTGTTCTAAGTCATTCTTTAAGGGAAAATAAAAACGACGCTCATTGGGCTGGTGCTGGTGAAGCACCCTGCCCTGGAAACACTCCTCCTGTGGCCTGGAGGAAGGAAGTCATCGAAGAAGGGTTTATGACAGGTGATGTCTGCTGCACGGTTACGGTCACGAACATGGCTTCTAATACTGTGAAGACAAATGACTTGTTAACTTGCCCTTGGGTTTGAGGTTTTCCACTGAATGGGAATGAAATGAAGTGAGGCTTTTTGTTAGCCTTTCAACATTTTGGTAGCATCTTTTCATTAACAGTAATTGCTGCCATATATTTAGACCTTACTAAGTGGGAGGTTCTGTCCTGAGCTGTTGTCTGTGTTTTGTTTTGATTTTGTGTTTACGTCTGTGACTTGAATTCCCATGTGAACTCCAAGCTCATTCATCTGACTGCCTTCTTAACGTTTCCGTTTGGACGCGCAAAAGCCAGCTTAACATCCGAAACAGACTTTTGATTCCCCACCCCTTTGGGCCTCTTTTCCCTTCCCTGGGCCAGTAGGTGACCCTCTCCTACCCCCCATGTGGCCACTGTTGGAATCTCATCCCATCTCCCTCCCCTCATTGCTGCTCCTCTGCTTCTGAGCCTCGCGCATGCTCACTGACAGTCCCCTCCCCTTGTCCCATTGTTTCCCGGCCTTCACACCACACCCAGAATGAACCTTCTAAAGTGTCCATCAGACCATGTTGCTCCTCTGTTCCAAATCCTGTGATACTTTCACATCATCCAGAAGCCTAGGGCTTGTGCACAGACTGGCCCTTATACCTCTGACTGTTTTGCAAACCACTTTTCTGCTTACTCACTATGTTCTTTGTTGTTAATTGAGCTATCAATGACCCGTAATACTAGTTTCAGATGTCCAAACTAATCATTCAGTATTTGTATTTATTGAGAAACGATCATAGTAAGTCTTGACATCCGTCACCTCACATAGTTACAATTATTTTTGTGTGACGAGAATTTTTAAGATCTACTTTGTTAGCAACTTTCAAATGTACAGTATAGTATCACTGGCTAGAGTCACCACGCTGTACATTCCATTTCCAGGACTGACTTCATCTTCTAACTGAAAGTTGGAGCCTTTTGGCTACCTTCACTCATTTCTACCTTTTGCCTCTGCTAACCATAAATCTGTTCTGCGCTTCGTGGTTTTCTTTGTTTTGTTCTGTTTTTTTAGATCCTACTTGTAAGTGAAATCATTCAGTGTTTGTCCTTCTCTGTCTGGTTTATCTCACTTAGCATTGTGCCGTCAGGGGCCATCTGAGTTGTTGCAAATGGCAGGAATTCCTTTTTTGTTTTTCTAATAGCTGAATAATACTCTATTGTGTGTATGGGTCTATGTCCACATCTATACTCCACATTTTCTTTCTTTTTTTAGTCTACTCCTATCTTTTATTTATTTATTTATTTATTTATTTATTTATTTATTTTTCTTTCATAGTTTGTCAGTTTGGTTTCCATATAACACACAGTGCTCATCCCCACAAGTGCCTTCCCCCAGGCCCATCTCCCCCCTCCCCCTCCCCCCCACCCTCATCAGCCCTCAGTTTGTTCTCAGCATTCAAGAGTCTCTCCTGGTTTGCCTCCCTCCCTCTCCCCCACTATTTCCCCCTTCTCCTTCCCCATGGTCCTCTGTTAAGTTTCTCCTGATCCACATATGAGTGAAAACATATGGTATCTTTCTTTCTCTGCCTGACTTATTTTGCTCAGCATAACAGCCTCGAGTTCCATCCACTTTGCTGCAAATGGCCAGATTTCATACTTTCTCATTGCCATGGTAGTATTTCATTGTATAGATAGACCACATCTTCTTGATCCATTCATGAGTTGATGGACATTTAGGCTCTTTCCATGTTTTGGCTATTGTTGAGAGTGCTGCTATGAACATTGGGGTACATGTGCTCCTATGCATCAGCACTCCTGTATCCCTTGGGTAAATTCCTAGCAGTGCTGTTGCTGGGTCATAGGGGAGTTCTAGTGTTCATTTTTTGAGGAACCTCCACACTGTTTTCCAGAGGGGCTGCACCAGTTTACATTCCCACCAACAGTGTAGGAGGGTGCCCGTTTCTCCACATCCTCGCCAGCGTCTATAGTCTCCTGATTTGTTCATTTTAGCCACTCTGGCCGGCGTGAGGTGGTAGCTCAGTGTGATTTTGATTTGTATTTCCCTATATTCCACATTTTCTTTATCCATTCGCCCATGGATGGACAGTTAGGTTGCTTCTAAGTCTTGGCTCTTGTAAATAATGCTGCAACGAATGTGGGGGTGCATATATCTTTTCAGGTTAGTGTTTGTATTTTATTCAGATAAATACCCAGGGGAGGAATTGCTGGACCATATGGTAGTTCTATTTTTAATTTTTTGAGGAACTTCCATACTCCTTTTCATACTAATTTACATTCCCACCACCAGTGCACAAGGTCTCCCTTTTCGCCATGACCTTACCAACAGTGGTTATTTCTTGCCCTTTCTGATCATAAGCATTCTGACAGGTGTGAGGTGGTTGCTCACTCTGTACCAACCACGTTGTCCTCTTTGCTGTTCCTGAGCAAAGCCAGCCTCCACTTGGGGGCTTTGTATGTGCTAATCCCTCTACCTCTTCCCCGAGACATCCCTGGTTTGTTCTGCATTTCCTTCAGGCCTCTGCTGAGATGTCGGCATACCTCTGTCATAGCGCCTTCCTCACTGATTCCTCAGTTTTCTTACTGCACTAGACTGTCAGCTCCTGTAGAGTGCAGCTTGGTTTTTTCACTGCTCTGTCTCCCGCGCACCCTGCACAGTGGGTGTTTAGTACTTACGGAGTGAATGAGAGGATGCATTTGTAGGCTTTTAAAATACTGTGTTAGGCTTTAAAAGTATCGTTTCCCATATGGTCATTTAAGTCTTTATTGTTTTCTGTGTAAATGATATATCTGTAGCTTCAGAGTTTCCTGTTTTGCTTTAAGACATTTCTACATACCTCCTGAAGTTGTACAGGTCTTGTCTTACATTATCTTCTAAAATTTTTTTTTATGTTTTATCCATCATTGAGACAGAGAGAAACAGAGCATGAGTGGGGGAGGGGCAGAGAGAGAGGGAGACACAGAATCCAAAGCAAGCTCTGAGCTGTCAGCCTAGAGCCCGATGTGGGGCTTGAACCCATGAACTGTGAGATCATGACCTGAGCTGAAGTTGGCTGCTTAACTGACTGAGCCACCCAGGCGCCCCACAAGCGATCTTTTTGGAGAGAAATTTTGTGATGCTTGTCTACACAGACTATGGGGATCAATGAGAGGAAGGATTAAAAGGTTACTCGAAGGTTTTTGGTTTAATTAGGTAGTAAACAGTAGAAAAGAATGGGATTTGGGTGTGGTGAGTCCAAGTCTAGTGTTGGAAATACCGAATTTGTGATCCCTTTGAAATATCTAAGTAAAGATGTCAGAGATCAAAACATACTTATAAAATGTGACAAATGATGTTGGGAAAGACCAGAGTTAGAGCCTGGGTTAAAAGCCTGTGTAATATTACTCTAGAGCTTTGTTGTCCCAGTCAGTAGCCACTAGATAACTTGTGGCTACTGAGCTTTTAAAACATTGCTCGTCCAAATAAATCAAGATGTGCTCAAAATGAAAAATGTAATCAGATTTTGAAGACTTAGTACCAAAAAAGGATAAAAGTCTTATTACTGGTTTTCTATATTGATTATATGTAAAAAGATAATACTTGGGGCATATCGAGTTAAATAAAATACATTGTATAAAGGAAATTTACTTTTTTAAGTGGCAAGTGGAAAGTTAAAATGGCAGATGTAGCTCACATTATGTTCCTATCCGATGACGCTGTTCTAGAACAGACTGTCAAGCCTCCTGGGTAAAAAGAAAAGCACAGAAACAGGCTGGTAGAAATAAACTGGAATGTTTCCATTTCTGGGAACGGATTTTTTTGGTTTAGTCTTGTTTTTCCATCTTCATTTTTCAAAGCTCATGTAAATGATTTTTCAATATTAAAAACTTATACACTGAGTTTCAGAAGGTCAAGACGGTTTGATCCCTCCCTTTCGTGCGCTCTGGCCACTTGAGCTTCCCAGTGGCTGGCATACTTCGGTGAGGTCATGTGAGGAGTGTCACTCGTCCTAAACCTCCCTTGAAGCGTGGCTTCTGCCACCCCCTGAAACTTGTCCATTATCAGATTTTTATGCTGTATCATTATCTTTAAGGTGCTGAAAATAGTTCTGATACAGAAAGTGCTCCTTCTCCTTCACCAGTTGAAGCTGTCAAGCCCGGCGAAGATAGCACTGAAAATGCGCCCTCTCGAGGGAACACGGAGCCTGTGGCCGAGCTCGGGTCTACCTGCGAACCTGCGCCCGGTGCGTCGCCCTCCTCAGCAGCGCCAAGCACAAAACCTGTCGAAAATGAAAGCGCGGAGACCCAGGCAAATGACGGCATCACCGTCGAGGCAGCAGAGCCGATGGATGTTGAACGTCAGGAGCACAGTGCCGAAGTGACTTCTGTTCTTGACCTCCCCGCGACTACCAGAGCAGACCCTGTAGATGCTGACATGAGAGTGGCCGAAAACAATCCATCTAAAGTCGAAGGGGATACCAAAGAGAGAGACCTGGAGAGGGCCGGCGAGAAGACCGAGCCTGGAGATGAAGACTTGGTGGTGGCCCAGCAACTAGGTGCCCAGAGGCCCGAGCCCCAGTCGGACAATGATTCCAGTGCTACCTGCAGTGCCGATGAAGATGTGGATGGAGAGCCCGAGAGGCAGAGGTGAGACTCGTTCCTCTAATACTGTCCTTTTCTTTGCTGTGTTGGACGCTGCGTTACAGAACGGTGCCAGTCCTGGGGATTATTCCTGTATAAACCTTGGCAAGTTCACGGCGGTCTCTTTGCCCTTAATATTGGGTTATGATGCTCCTCTTCTGTTTAAATAACCAAGAACAATTATGTGCTCATCATTTTAAAGCGAACAAGATGATATTTTTTCCCTCCGTTGGTTATGTGTAGAGCTTGTGAACGAAACCACAGATGACGGCTGTTCCTGGTGCTGGAAGCGGTATGATGCGGTGGCGAAGTCCAGAGGCATTGGCTTGTTAGCTCTAGGACCGCACGGCCTCAAAACAAGGCCTGCTGTCCGTGTATATTCAAGGGTAGAATCTGATTGGAGGTGAAACATGAGGTGTTCTGAAAGTATTTAGAAGGCATAATTTAAATACAAGCTAGAGGCAGTAATCATCACCACTTATATCAGTTGCAGTTCTAGATTATTCATATTTATAAGTGAAAATATGCATAACATACATTAATATGGGATTATAAAAGTATTATATCTTTAAGGTTTTAATAAGTTAGTGAAAAGGTAGATATTGTATAGGAATAGATACTGCTTTATTTCATATGTGTACTTTTCTTGGGATTTCCTTTTCCTTGAAAGAAATAGAATCCCCTAGAATCACAGAGTATTTGATTGGTGTAAATTCTAGAAATGAATTCAACTAAAGCATCATTTAATCAGAAACCTAGTTCAACTTTTTTTTTCTTTTTCTCCTTTCCTTCTTTTTAAAACGAAAGGCAAATAAGCCATTCCGCTGAGCGCCAGATTCTGTTCATCTGGGATTCTCTGTGTGTGTTTTACACTGTTGGTTTTAGTTTTACTATAGGACGGCAGTAATCTTGGAGGAAAACCCTAAGAGATGAACATGGTAGTAGTCTTGAAATTCAGAAATTCCTTGTAAATATATGGCAATCTTTGAATATCACTCTAAAGTCTACATCACTTACAAACTGCCAAATAATGCTTCTGATTTTCTACCATTTAATGCCATCTTTATTCTTTATGTAAAATGTTCATTGTTTCATACATTCTGATTTTCTTATCAACTTACTTTTTAAAATGTTCATCTTCCTCTAGTAGCCTGGGGAAGTATGATCAGGCTGGAAAGGTGTGGGGTGTGGCAGCGCTGTGTGATTTCCCGCAGTCATGTGGTGGGTGAAGCAGGTGTATGTGGGGAGGAAGGGACTGTGGGGAACAGCACGTGCTGTTTGGAAAGGCAACTGCACGTTGTTGCTGTGCTTCTGTGCTGCCATTTCTTCCCGTTTCTCATGAGAAGCCAGGAGTCTGGAATCTTGAGTGAAAGTGTCAGTTTTTAAAATGGGCGTGGGCAGGTGTCTTAAAAAAAATACTCTATGATCCTGGCAAAACATCCTATAACAGAACTACTTTGTAATCTGTGTTAGTGGTAGATTAGGACTTAAAGAATTCCACTTTATGTATTTATTTTTTTAATGTTTTATTTATTTTTGAGAGAGAGAGAGAGAGAGAGAGACCTCATGAGCAGGGGAGGGTCAGAGAGGGAGGGAGACACAGAATCTGAAGACAGGCTCCAGGCTCTGAGATAGCTGTCAGCACAGAGCCCGACGCGGGGCTCAAACCCATGAACTGTGAGATCATGAACTGAACTGAAGTCAGACACTTAACCGACTGAGGACCCAGGCACCCCCAGAATTCCACTTTAGAATGGAATTTGTTGAGACTGCTTGGTTAGATGCAGATGATTACATTCAGGTAGATTTCAACCGGTAACTCAATATTAGGTTTCTTTACTTGGAAAATTAGCATTACAGATTCCCCTTTTTCCTTATTCTTCAGATATCTTCTGAGGTTCCTGTGTTATGTGGACGTGCGTGCATACCTACATATTAATTACTTGGAAGGAATTATGATTGTATATTCAAAGTCTTAAGAGTATATTAATCTATCATCTTTTATTGCCAATTGCAGAATGTTTCCTATGGACTCAAAGCCTTCATTGTTAACCCCCCCTGGATCTATACTGGTCTCCTCCCCAGTAAAACCGAATCCACTGGACCTGCCACAGCTTCAGCATAGAGCTGCTGTTATCCCACCCATGGTAAGTGTTCAAAGCGAGGAAGAGAAGTAAAGTTGAGAAATAAAGACCTTTAGAGACACTTCTTCTCTTTCTTAACCAGTACTTGACTTTTTAAAGAATTGTGGTAAAAAGCACACAACATAATATGTACTGTCTCCACTGGTTTTAAGTGTACAGTTCAGTAGCGGTAAGGATATTTATGTTGCTGTGAAATAGAGCTCCGGAACTTTTCATCGTGCAGAAGTGGAACTCTCGTCCCATTAAACGGTAACTTTCTTTTTCCCCTCCCCACCCCGCTCCCGACCACCACCATTCTATTTTCTGTCTGTGAATTTGGCTAGTTAGATACCTCATATATGTGGAATTATACAGTATTTGTCTTTTGACGACTGGCTTATTTCACTCAGCATAAAGCCCTGAAGGTTAATCCAGATTATAGCATGTCATAATCTCTTTCCTTTTTAAGACTGATCATCTCCCATTGTAGGTATGTATCTCCTTTTGTTCGCCCAGTCATCTGCCACTCTATTGCTTTTTCGAGTGAATTCATTGTGGTAGTCGATTGAAATGGTCATTTCCATTTCAGGGAAAAAAAAAAGTCCCCACAGAAATATAATCCTCTAGCCATAAATGTTAGCAAACAAAAGCAAAGGTTAGCAAACAAAAGCAAAAGCCTTTGCTTTTGTTTTGTTTTGCTATAAGCAAATCTATTTATTGGTAGAATAAATACTATAACTAGGTTTTGAATATTACGAAAGAATTATAAAGATTATGGCTAACTTCAGTATACAGTTCCAAATCTAGTTTCCTTTACATTTTACTTGAATTATTTCTACAGGCTTGACTCCGTTTCGACACTGAATTCTGAACTTGGGTGGTGCTCTTTTACCTAGTAATGTTTTAGCTCTTGCTTTATTTCGGGGGATATAAATTTGTTTCCTGTCTCATAGATAATTAAAAAAAAGTTAAGTGTGTGCTTATGATAGACTGACACACAGAAAATCATTAAACATTTACTCATTCATTGATGCACTCAAATGGACATTTATTGAGTGTCCAGTTCAAGGCAACATTGTTAATGCTGTATGGAATATTTACATATCATAATCTCTGACTTCAAAAAATGTAGAGATTGGTCTTGATAACAAGACATAGAAAAATATTGTAATAAAAATTAAAATGAATTATAAAAATGTGATGCTCTATTAAGTTAGAAAATATAGTCTGAATATTTTGGAAGGAGAGCTTCCTTCTTAATGAGACATTTAAAGAAGACTCCACATAGGAAATAGTATTTTGGGGGCACTTGGGTGGTTCAGTGGATTGAGTGTCTGCCTCTTGATTTTGGCTCAGGTCATGATCCCAGGGTTGAGGGATCAGGCTCTGCGCTGAGCACGGGGCTTGCTTGGGATTCTCTCTCTCCCTCCGCTCCTCCTGCTTACATGCTCTCTCTCTCTTTAAAAAAAAAAATTACAATGCATCTTGCCAAGTAGCCAGCTTCACTAACCAGGACATTTGTGGAACATTTAATATACTTGAAGAATAAACATTAAGAAAAAGGAAATAACATTTTGGTTGGACCAAAGCAATTCATTAGGCTTTATAGCAGAAAGAGGAAGAGCCATGTTTATGGATAAGCCAAAGCACAGAGGCAAGTAAGTTATGTGCATGTCTTGGGGTCCCTGAAGAATTCTATTTATAATAGCGGAAAAAACGATGGAAGTCTTTATTTAGATAATAGTTTCTAAAAAAGTCAGATGTCTGTTTTTCTCCAGAAGTTTTTGTATTCATGAAGTAATGGAGTGTGTTAGGGGCTATTTATTTAGTATTGAACTGAACAGGTTGGAGTCATTCCTTCATGAAGTGAGAGAGACAGACAGTAAACCAGGACAACCTACAATATTGCAGATTGTGCTGTAGTGAGCGCTGTCTGTGTACTCTGAAAGAAAGAAACGGGGCTGCAGTGAAGGAAGATGGGGAGGAAGTGTATTGGATCCTAAGACATAACATTTCTGTCTGAAAACATAACATTTAACAGTAGCCCTGACGTGTTAATGAATTGGTTGTGGGAGTTGAGGTTGGTTAGTCAAGGATGTCTGCCAGGTTCCTGGCTTAAGCTGCTAAGGTTTCGTTTTCTAAGATGGAGGGCACTGAAGGGGAAGCATCGAAAAGCATTTAGGAAAAGAAAAGTTTCTATTTGAATGCAGGTTTGTGGTGCTTTGGGATATCCAAGTGGAGTTATTACGCAGCCATTCTGTGAGTATGGGACTTGGAGCAAACATCTTAGAAATAGAAATTGATGAGTCATTAACATATAGATGACGTTTAAAGCCACAGAAGTGGATGTGAGTACCTGCTGAGCGAGCCTAGAGAGGAGGGCGTGAGCCAGCAGGAGTTTGACCATCATAAGTGGAAAAACAGGCAGAAATACTTTGATTTCTCTTATCACAACTTTTGTGATTTTTTTTTTTTCAAATGTTTATTTTTGAGACAGAGAGAGACAGGATCCGAAACAGACTTCAGGCTCTAAGCTGTCAAGACAGAGTCCAGCGCGGGCCAGAATCCATAAACCTTGAAATCATGACCTGAGCTGAAGTCGGACACTTAAGTGCCTGAGCCACCCAGGCAACCCCTTTTGTGATTTTATATTATGTTCAGTTCTGAAAGTAAAATGTCCAGCATTTTTAAGCATTACACTTGAAGATTATTTTGATTAAAAAATGGCAAAATCCAGCATACCTTGGTGGCTTAGTCGGTTAAACGTCCGACTTTGGTTCAGGTCATGATCTCACAGTTTGTGGGTTCGAGTCCCGCGTCGGGCTCTGGGCTGACAGCTCAGAGCCTAGAGTCTGCTTCAGATTCTGAGTCTCCCCCTCTCTCTGCCCCTCTGCCACCTGCACTCCATCTATATCTCTCTCTCAACTATAAGTAAACATTTAAAAAAAAAAAGCAAAATCCTATCAACCGGTATGTTACAGAAATGAGCATTATTTGCAACGGAGGGTTGTTGTTATGTTGGTCATTGGCATATTTAGATTTTTTTTTCCTTCTGTAGGTTTCCTGTACCCCATGTAATATACCGATCGGAACCCCAGTGAGCGGCTATGCCCTGTACCAGCGACACATTAAAGCAATGCATGAGTCTGCACTCCTGGAAGAACAGCGACAGAGGCAAGAACAGATAGATTTGGAATGTAGAAGTTCTACAAGTCCGTGTGGCACCGCTAAGAGTCCGAACAGAGAGTGGGAAGGTAGGCAGAGCTGTCATCACAAAGAACTTTTCTGGTGGGAAACAAAACCATACTCCAAAGTGGGCCTTCATGCTTTGTTGTTTACCAGCATGTCAGTTGATTTATTTCTCTTGCCCCAACACATAGAATCCCTTCAAACTGACCTCAGTTAGACAGGTGAGGAATGTTTGTATTAGTGGCTACTCTAAAGGATGGCAATAACATTTGTAATGGTTTTTTGTTAATATGAATTTTCTGATATTTATCTCTGTGCTGGAAGACTGTAAAAGCCATTCTTCTCCACTCATCCAAGTTTTCAGAGTAAGTGGGGATGTTATCCCGTCGTCCAGGCAGATCACACGTGACAGCAGGGTAACACTGTCTTCCTGTGATGACAGCTTTGTGTCATGTCTGGTGCCAGTGAGACCCTGACTCCGCCCCCATCCCAGCTTTTGCCAGGTGTTTGGCCAAGGATAAGTCCCTGAAGTCTTCTGACTTTCAGTTCTCTCATCTGTAAAGTGCAAGTTATGGATCGATCTGTCCGTCTATTATATCTCTCTGCCTACTTATATCTGCTTAGCTACTTATCTATCTACCTGCCTGTCTGTCTATCTCTCTTTCTCCCTTGCTGCAATTACAACCCATAAGAAAGAATCAGTGATCAGTATTGCTTTATAACACATGGGTCAGCATTATTTATATAATATTATATGCAATAGTATACAACGTCTAATAACAATTAGTGCATCAGGACCCACACGGCCGTAATCGGTATCGTGAAGGTGTTGTTATTTCAAGTGACAGATTTGAGTTGTGCATGCTTTTTTAAAAATTTTTTTATGTTTTTTTGAGAGAGAGAGAGAGAGACAGACAGACAGAGCATGTGTCGGGGAGGGGCAGAGAGAGAGGGAGAGACAGAATCTGAAGCAGGCTCCAGGCTCTGAGCTGTCAGCACTGAGCCCGATGCAGAGCTTGAACTCATGAACTGTGAGATTGTAACCTAAACCGAAGAAGTCAGATGCTTAACTGAGTCACCCAGACTCCCCCTTTGTTTTTAAATAAGATTTTTAAATTTTTATGTAGTCTACACCCAGCGTGGGGCTCGAACTCACAACCCCAAGATCAAGAGTTGCACGCTCCACGGACCGAGCCAGCAGGGGACCCTTGTGCATGATAGATACGCTTCATTTCCTTAAAAGGGGGAGAAGGGGAGTGATTTCTAAATTTCATTAAATTCTTTTGGTGTGGTTAGGAAATGGCACATATGTTCTGGTTGGTAGTTAACTTACCGACTACGTGCTATAATATGTTTAGAATACACGAGTCTTAAGGTCTCTGTTACTATGGTTTAGATTTTTTGGTAATGATTCAAAAGACTCTTTGTAGTACCTCATATAGGTAAGAGCAATTAGCTGTAGAATACCATGCTGTTTAATATAAATGCCAAGGGCTATTTAATATACAATAGGAACTGTGGTGCTTAAATGATCTTGACCCCCTCCACCAGTCACACCAATGATTAGTTATCAGTCATATGGCACACCGAGCCTCTAATGATAGAGTTTTAAATATAAGATTGTTAATGTTTTCAGTATAAATCCTGTGCTAGTAAAAATAACCCCTAGCAAGGCTGGGTGTATAATAGGCACTAAATGAATATTTCTTGAATTAAGGTAAAAACGTTAATGATTAGGGGGCCTTTATTATGTTGGGTGTGGAGAATCCTCAGTCTCTAACTCAGTAATTACTCTCTAACTCAGTAATTGAAGGAATGAGTTAAATGAACTAGAGTATAAATGGACTTGGTAGAAGTGCTAATCTTTTGAGCAGTCCAATTACGAGAAAATCTGTCATGATGAGAATGATAAAAATTATAGAGTAATTTAAAAGTCTGTGTATTCCTTACATAAATGATTTAGAATAAGTGTTGGGAGGAAGAATTAAAACCTAGAAGAAATGACATTCAAATGGGATTTGCCAAATTCATGCTAAAGCTGAATATTATTTTTAGTTAGTAATATCTGGATCATTCTAATATGTATATATTAGAGTTACTTTAGAACCTCAATACCTTTTCTTGAGCTACTGTACAGATTGGGTTGTATTTGGAAGCTGGAGAGACTGAATCAGGCTAGAGCCCAACCTTCTGAGACACCTTGATATGAATACCAGGGTGTTTATTAATAGGACATAGTTTGCTTCAAGGTGACCCTAGATATGTTTTGTCCCAAGGCTAAGTTTTGTTTTAGCTCATCTACCTAGTATGTTCGTCCAGTAATTTATTAACTAAGTGCCTGAAGATTCTCCTAAATTGATAGCTATTCATAGTTCAGTGTAAAAGATAATTTCCTTTACATTTATACATCCCCTTGTGTAATTGTATACTTGCAGTTACATTGCTTATATGCAGCGTGTTTGATATAAATATTTTCAGCGTAACATCATAGGCTAGTTTATAGAATGGTAAATATAGTGAGAACGTGAATTTAACATAAAAACAATCACCAAACTGGTACAGTCCACTTGAATTAGGACCATGGTGTTGACTTCGCGGTCTCACTTAGAAAGTAACAGGCAGCGCCCATTGTCCAGCTCTTTGCTTTCCTGTAGGTGGTGTAAGCCTTTCCACCTGCAGAAGAGTTTGGGGAAGACCTTAGAGAGCCCTTGTTTGCACTTTCCAGGAACATTTACACAGGCTGACCCCTGCTTCAGTTTGAAGCCTTTTTCCTGTAGTGAAGGAGCTCAAACATACACATGTAGAGAGAGTTAAAATTGAACTTCGGTGCTGGTTTAACAAGATCAGTTCAATCCAAATAAGAGTTAATGCATCCATGCAACTGAACCTAGTCTGCTTATTTTGTTGTTTCTTTATTTTTTCAGCCCTGAGTACATGGTGATTTAAAATGTGTATTTAGAACCATCTAAATTTCCACTTTTTCTTTAACAGTACCATGACAGTAATTTCTACATAATCGTCAACTTTATGGAAGTGACAAAACAATCACAGAATTTGTAATACACTGTGCTGTTAAATTGTCTAGAAAGGAAGACATGATTTTCTTTTGAAGTTGGTTTATTTTATACATCTGCACGGCATTAGGACACTTAATATAATTCATTATATTAATGTCTAAGAAGGGAAGAGTTCCGTCATCTCGATGGGTACCCCAGAGGCATCTGAAATTCAACACCCGGTGCTTCCGGGAGCCATTTTTGCCATATGGTTTAGAGCACAGCGTCAGGCTTGTGCTGGTTTTGAAAAATCCCTGATAGTGGTGTGACCTTGGTTGGGCAAGATGATGTGATTCTTTTGAGGTTCAGTTTCCTCATCTGTGATGAACTGCTGTTAATAATCTCATTGGTCATGAGGGCTTAGTGAGATAATTCATGTAATTACAGTGCTCTGCACATTGTACATAGTTTTTAAAAAATTAAATATTAGTTAACAGACAGTGCAATATTGGCTTCAGGAGTAGAATTCAGTGATTCATCACTTAAATACAACAGCCAGTGCTCATCACAAGTGTCCTTAGCACCTGTCACTCATCTGGCCCATCCCCACCCATCTCCCTCCATCAACCCTTGGTTTGTTCTCTATCATTAAGAGTCTCGTGGTTTGTTTCCTTTTCTCTTCTCGCCCCACCCCCACCTCGCCATATGTTCATCTGTTTTGTTTCTTAAATTCCACATGAGAGAAATCATAGGATATCTGTCTCTCTCTGAAGTACATACGGCTTTTAAAAGTTTAGTTATTTTGAGAGAGACAGTGAGCACACGCAAGGGAGGGGGAGAAAAAGAGGAAGAGAGAGAATCCCAAGCAGGCTCTACACTGTCCCTGCAGAGCCCAACACGGGGCCTGAATTCATGATCCATGAGATCAGGACCCAAGCTGAAATCAAGAGTCAGACACTTAACTCACTGAGTTACCCAGGCTCCCCACTGAAGGACATACTTAACATTAGCTGATTACTATAATTGTTTCTAGTTCTAAAAAAAAAATCTCAGTAAGCCGGAGAACTCTTCATGCCTTGTGGTAATGAATCTTTATTTGAAACCAATTATAAACTTTCCTCTTAATAGTGACATGTTAGAGACCTTCTCTTTGGATAGGAACTATCACTACCTACTATAGTTAAGTAAAGAAAAAATAAAAAATAAGGGAGGAGACAAATTATTCATCACAGGGTAAGACTATCTACCTAGAAAGCGTAAAAGAATCAACTGAAAGTTATTAGAGCTAAAAGGAAAGTTCATTAAGTTTCTGAGGGAAAAAAAAATGATATACAGGAATCCACATCTTTCT
Source organism: Hyaena hyaena (assembly GCF_003009895.1). Taxonomy (NCBI): domain Eukaryota; kingdom Metazoa; phylum Chordata; class Mammalia; order Carnivora; family Hyaenidae; genus Hyaena; species Hyaena hyaena. The sequence goes on along the minus strand of NW_024080659.1, from coordinate 2,971,420 downwards.
TTCCTATATATCTGCAGTAATCAGTTATAAACGTAAACCATGCATATGAAAAAGATGGTTTTCCTAGCAACAAAATGTAACATACCTACAAATAATTTATAACCAGGGATGTATAGAAAAGACATACGAGAAAGCCTAGATTCCTCATTTAGGAAACGCATTAGTATGGGATGTCAGGTCTCCTGTATTCATAAATTCAGTGCAAGTGTAATGAAAATTCCAGTGACGTTTGTTTGGAGAGGAACTACTCAGAATGATTTTAAGTTTAGATTTACCTGGAAGACTAAATGGGTAAGACTAGATAAGCAAAGGAGTAATAAAATGAATAGGAATTTGTTCTGGCAGATATTGAAATACCCCAGAACTAAGTGGGTTTGGGTTACAGATGATTTTCACTTTCTTCTTGGTGCTTTTCCGATTTTCCACAGTTAGAGCATCAATTTCATCTTAAAAAGGAAAAAAGTTATATGTATCTTTAAATATTAATGTGACTGCATATCTGATGTACCCGTTTAAATGCTTAAGGTTTTTTTTAATGCTTAATGTAGAAGTAAATCATAGGGAGTAATTTTTATTAGCATTATTATAGTAAAATTCACAATTTTATAAACTTGCGTAGGTTTTTTGGATTAGCCTGATTCGCATCTTTTGGAAGGCTTCTTCCATTTCTTAATTATGTCTGTTTTTCTGACTGTTAAGTGGTGGGTTTTAACAGGCTAAATATAAGAGTTGAAATTCTCAAGAGACCTAAATCAAACAAGACTTGAATTCACAGAATGGCTGGATAATCTGAGGTTTGCCTGTTGTGATCTTTATTGCATGTGAAAACGCTAATTTTCCTATTGAGAAGAAAAGGAAGTACTTTGCCCGTTAAAGGGAAAAATCATAACTGAATTTTTGAGGATTTTATTAGGTTCTGGTGCTGGTGCGTACACAGATGTACCCTCTGTGTGGGTGGATTCCCCCCCAGGAATTTTAGATTTTAATTTATTAGTGTATAGTCGGATCTGCCCCTGGATAGTGTGGGCTTGGTCCTTTCACACTTACTATTTTCATTTGGGGTTCTTCCCTTATTTTGATAACTTTAACTTTCATAGGAAAATCAGTCGCCTATTTGCCCTATGCTGAGGTCACACGTGCCCTAGAACAGGAAGCACAGATGCATGGGAGCGCAGCAAGGTCAGCATCACCGTGTAGGCTCTCTCCGAGAGAAGTCAGTACAGCCGCTCCACAGCCCGATAGGAGTGCAGCCCGCTATAGTGTCCCGCCAGGTAAATATCGTTCCTGTGTGCAGTGGCTGCTGGCCATCTCCCTACCGGTGCTACACATGGGTGGTTTCCAGGACACGGCCTTCCCGGTTCAGAAGTCCCTTCTGGCTTCTCTGCCTCATCAGTTGCACTCAGTTGAGATTTACCGGGGCTGCTGGGAAGTTGGTGTCCATGCGTGTCCACTGTGACATTGACTGGCTTCCTCTTAAGAGTAGCTGTACGTTTGACAAATCTTGAGATCCCCTCCCCCACCGCAAGAGACAGCCGAGTCTGTGAGAGCCAGAATCCACGAAGGTCGCTCAGAATCTGCAGGATGCAAAACGGGGCGTGCAGCTGGTGGTCAGTCGCATCTGTATGTTCTCCATAGTTGCAGCATCAGCTGCTCGTAAGAAGCAGGTCCAAAGAGCGATGCAGAGTGAGAGAGAGAGGATTATTAAAGCTTGCCATTTGCCTACGCTAAGCAGAAATAGCTTCAAATGAACGTTGGCTTGAAAGCTCCAGTTTGACAGGGAGTTGACTGTTTCAGCCTCCCGAATACCATGTGTGACCTGAGTGTGTCTACGGCTTTAATTCAAGTGAAAGAGAAATTTAAAATAGAAATGTTCAACTTCAGCCTCATCTTGCACTCCAGATTCAGTTTGTGATTTAGAAATTCAGGAATGACTGAGCTAGGCGGGGTGTTGCAAACTTCGAAATGGACTGTTGTAAATCATCGTTTTCTTCCCTTTAAAAGTCCTGCAGCCTGCTCCACATCAAGTGATAACCAATCTCCCCGAAGCGGTTCGGCTCCCGACAACTCGACCCACGAGGCCGCCGCCTCCTCTTATCCCCTCCTCCAAAACCACCGTGGCTTCCGAAAAACCGTCTTTCATCCTGGGAGGCTCCATCTCACAGGTAAAAACAAAAAACACCCTCTCCTGCCAGGAGATTTCTGTTGAGGATTGCTTTCTGTCACTAATTTGTCAGAGCCTTAAATAAATATCTGTATCTGAAGAGGCCATGACCAGAAAACATGGCGGCCAGAAAACATGGCGGCCGCCGTACTCCCTGCCACGCACAGGAGGTTAAGCATCAAATATGTGTTGACTGACTATGACAAAGGCTGTAAATAGTAAATTGTGGATGATTGGTCAGCCCCACTCATTCGGACTTCAGCCATTGTATCTTTCTTTTTTTCCCCCTGGTGTGTTATTTTTTTTCCTTAATATGGTGTTATCTTTTTTAAAAAGTTTTTTAATGTTTATTTTGAGAGAGAGAGAGAGACATTGCGTGAGTGGGGGGGGGGGGCAGAGAGACAGAGAAGGAGACACAGAATCCAAAGCAGGCTCCGTGCTTCAGACTGTCAACAGAGAGCCCGAGTGGGGCTCGAACTCACAAACCATGAGATCATGACCTGAGCTGAAGTTGGACCCTTAACTGACTGAGCCACCCAGGCGCTCCATATATGGTCTTCTCTTAATGGTAAAGTTTTGACTAATGTGCAGGACCAGCAGTGACCACACCCCTGTCAAGTTAATAGAACCATTTCATCACTCCAGAAAGTTTTCTCATGTCCCTTTGGCCTGAAACAATCACAGTTTTGCTTTCTACTGACCCAGATTAATTTTGCCTTTTCTAGAACTTCATGTAAATGGATGCATACAGTATGTACTCTTCTGTGTCTTCCTTAATGTAGGATCATGGCTTTAGGGATTCATCCAGGGTTTTGTGTCATCAGTAGGTTCATCTTTTTTATTGCCAAATAATACTGCATTGTGTGAACATACTGGTTTGTTTATCCATTTTCTTGTTAATGGAAGCCTGAGCTGTTTCTGGCTTCTGGCTGCGGTGAATAAAGCTGATAGAATATTATACAGGGGTCTTTGAGAAATGTTTTCATTTCTCTTGCATAGTCCCCTGAGAGTGGAATTGCTGGATACATGTTATGTTTGACTCTATAATTTGCCAGAGTGGGTCTGTGGTTTTACACCGCCACCCCCAACGTGTTAGTCTTCCTGTTGCTTTGTTTATCATTGGCAGTCTTTTTTATCTTAGTTTCATTAGTGGGTATGTAATATTTCATGGTGGCTCTAGTTTGCATTTCCCTGACAACAAATGATGATCACTTTTTCATGTATTTATTGGTCATTTATGCATCTGATTGTGAAGTGACTGTCTTATTATCTGTTTCTTTTGGGGGTTTTGGTTAATAGATTGTAGAAGTTCTTTATATATTGTGGATGTAAGGTCTTTGTTATATATTAAAATATTTCTCTTCTTTGTGGCTTTTGTGTCTTACTGGTATGTTTTGATGAGCAGAGATTTGAAATTTTGATGAAGTTCATATATAAATTTTTTTCTCTTATAATTCTTTTTTTCTCTCTGTAAAAAATCTTTGCCTGCCTCAAGGTTGTGGAGATATGCTTGTATGTTTTCTTCTGAAAGCTTTATCATTTTGGCTTTTAGCTCTGTGATCCATGTCAGATTAATTTTGGTGTGAGGTTAGGGCCAGTGTTCATCTGTCTGTTTGGATTTGCAGGTCAAGTAACATTGGTTAAAAAATCTTTTCTTTCTACTATTTGGTAATGTTAGTGCCTTTGTCAAAAATGACTTGGCTTTGTATTTGGTGTATATCTGGACTCTGTATTCTGTTCAACTGATCTCCTTTCCCATCTTGTATTAGTGCCATGGTTGTGATTGTTGTAGCTTTCTGTATAAGTCCTGAAATCATGTGCTGTGAGTCCTTTGTAAGGGCTTTGATTTTTCAAGATTTTGCTCAGGCTCTTCTATGGCTTTGGCATTTCCATCTAAATTAGAAAGGTCAGCTTTGACACAAAATTCTGCTGGGATTATGGTAGGGGTTGCCTTAAATCTATAGATTACTTTGGTATAGAAATGAAGATCTTGAGAATAATGAGTCTTCTACTCCATGAACATGTTTATTTTTCCATTTATTACGTCTTTAGTTTCTCTCCACAGTATTTCATAGTTTTCACTGTAGAGGTTTTGTTAGATTTATTTTCAGTTAATCGATTATTTGTAATGTATTTTATGTTTTAATAAATAGTATTTTTCAAAATTTCATTTCCCAGTCTTACTAGTAAATAAAAAAAATGGTTTTCATATCTTCACGTTACCTCCTGCCGTATTCAGTTAGTTGCTTTTAGTAGGGTGTTTTGTTTTGTTTTGTTTTTGTTTGGGGGGGCAGATTTCTTAGGATTATCTATGGGAGTGTGTCAGCTGCAAATCAAGACAGGTTTACTTCTTCGTCTCTAGTCCCTGTGCCTTTTCTTTTTCTTGTCCTGTTGAACAGGCTGGGGTAGAACTTTTAGTACAGTGCTTAACAGAAGTGGTGAAGAGGATATGCTTTCCTGCTGCCCGTTTTGGGAGGGGGCCCACCGTATCTCACTGGTATCTGTAGACTGTTATCTATAGGTGCCTTTCGTCAGGTTGAAGATGTTTCCCTGTATTCTTCTTGGGGGGAGAGGGTTTTTTTTTTTTCTCCCCTCTAGTTTCTGTACTTTTCAACTTTAGAAATTCTGTATGGTTCTTCTTTTATGGTTTCTTTTTGCTGATATTCTTTGTGTGGGGAGACACTGTTTTCATACTTTTCTTTGATTCTTTCGACCTGATTCCCTGTAGTTCTTTGAACATATTTAAAATAGCTGATTATGATATAATAGACTTTTTCTAGAAGTCTAAAGCCCAGGGACAAGTTTTATTGACTGCTTTTTTCCCCTGTGTGTGGGTCATACTTTCTGGTTTCTTGTAATTTTTGGCTAAAAACTGGATATTTTACATAATAGAACGTGGCACCTGTGGAAATCAGATTTTCCTGTCTCCCTAGGGTTTGCTATTGTTGCTGTTTGTTGTTTGTTTCTGTTGGTTTGTTTGTGTTGGTATTTGCTTTGTGACTTTTCTGAACTAACTCTGTAAAGTCTGTATTCTTGTGACCTGTGTGGCTCTTTGGTTCACGTGGTGGCCAGCTAATGACTGGACAGACTTCAGTGCCTAGAATGAGTAAGTGTCCCAGTCTTTACCAAGTGGCTGTTGGGGGGGGGGGGGGACACCCCTTCAACATTCAGCTGGGCACCTCACAACCCTGCCCTAGTCTTTACTTCCTGCTTTCACAGAGCTTTAAGGTCAGCCAGAGTTGAGAACTCAAGGCCTTCTCAGGTGTTTCCTTGGCATCTGTACAAGCTTGCACATGCGCATGCCCCCTAGATTCTTAGGAATATGTTGGAGTTTTTCAGATCCCCTTTGAAATCTCCTTCCTTGGCTTTTCCTTTAAAGGTTTTTGGTTTGTGGTTTGCCCTTGGGGTTATCTACTGCCCCAGGCAGTGAGGAATTTAAATCTTTGACTCTGATAGGTTTTGATAACCATGCACCTCCTTCCACACTATAGTCAGGTCAAATAAAGACAGCCTTGGAGCGCCTGGGTGGCTCAGTCCGTTGAGCATCCAACTTCGGCTCAGGTCATGATCTCACAGTTCATGAGTTTGAGCTCCCTCTGCATCGGGCTCTGTGCTGACAGCTCAGAGTCTGGAGCCTGCTTTGGATTCGTGTCTCCCTCTTTCTCTGCCCCTCCCCTACTTGTGCTCTGTCTCTCTCAAAAATAAACTTAAAAAATTTTTAAAAAACAAATAAAGACAGCCTTCCAAATGGGTCTTCCAGAGAACCAAAACGAACAGTGAATTATCTGGGAATGAGGCTTTTAAGGAGCTCATCCCTTTTTGCTATTGTGTTTTTTTGTTTTTGTTTTTTTTACAGTTTTTACTGGTTTTCTGGTTGCCTTTATGGAGGAGAGTTTTCAGAAGTCCTTACACTTAGTTTTCACTGATGTCAGTGTCCTAGAGCATTTTTAAGAGGAATAAATGTTCATAATAGTAGCTTATGTTTTGAGTGTACTGTTAAGTGCTTTATTTATGTAATTTGTTAACAGTAAATATCATTATTTACATGAAATTTATGCTGATTTCAGAAGACCTATCTTGCTCCTTTTAAAAATATTTTTAATGTAGGCAGTCTATGATAAGGTTTCTCTTGCTTTGCAAATAACCTGTTCTTCGGGCAGTGGGGGTGTAAATTTTTATAAACAGAAACACGAGCTTTCAATTTATTGTCGACTTTGTGAAAAGACAAGTGTTATTTTAGTCTTTAAAAATTATTTTTAGGGAACACCTGGCACTTATTTGACTTCTCATAATCAGACTTCCTACACTCAAGAAACAGCTAAGCCCTCAGTGGGCTCCATCTCTCTGGGATTGCCGCGGCAACAGGAATCCGCCAAATCAGGTCAGTGAGTAAACACTCATAAGGTTCCTACATTAGTAGCATCACACTTGGTCATTCAGCCCTTGATCTCTTCATGTCTCTTGCTTTGGTCCACAGCTGCTGTGCCCTATATCAAGCAGGAAGAATTTTCTCCCCGAAGCCAAAACTCGCAGCCTGAAGGTTTATTGGTCAGGGCACAACACGAAGGAGTGGTCAGAGGTAAAATAATCTGTTTGGCAGAAATGTCGAACTTTTCTTCCCAATAAATCTATTAAAGGAAGTCATTAGTAGGTTTTAATAATGGGTTTTTAAGTTGGAACCTTTACATTCTAAATTTTTCTTTCTGTATAAAAGTAACTTAAAACTTTGAAATGCCATATTTTAGTAATCCTTTTTAGTAATCGCAGTGTTCATTTGAAAGTGCATTTCTGAAAACACAGCTATTCTTTTTGTGCTGCTCTTTCCTCCTCTTGGCCCTCCTGCAAGGAGGGACTGATGTTTGTTTGTTTGCAGTGGCAGAAGGTGTAAGTTGCTGATCATTTTGCTGTTATTCAGGTACTCCAGGAGCCATTCAAGAAGGAAGTATAACTCGGGGAACTCCAACCAGCAAAATTTCCGTGGAAGGCATCCCGTCCCTGAGGGGCTCCATCACTCAGGTTAGTTGTGACCGTTCCTGAGACCCTGGCCAAGAGCTAGTGCGAAAACTAGAAGTCAGGTCTCACGAGCTCTGGCTCTTCCCGCATGTAGTTTTTGATGAAGTTGTTCGTTGTCCTGGCTTATGGGACTGGATCTGAGTGGTAATAAACCCAAATCTATAAAACTGTCTGCAGAAAGACATTACTGTGATCGTTTTGACCACAAGCTGTATTATCTATTCTGCAGGTCATTTGAAAAGGTCGGTTACTTGCAAATTGGCAGCAGAAACAACTTCTGATTGATGTAGTTCTTACTGTCTTCCTGGCAAAGCTTTTACCATGTGTTCGGCTTACATAGAAATGGAGAAGAAAATCGTTATAAATTATTTGTTCCCCTTTGCCCCCTGTGAAAAAGAAGGTCTACAGCCCCAGCATAAAAGCCGCCTTGCTAGAAACTAATGCTAACCTGGGAGATACGGATGGCGTTATTAAAAGCGCCACAAGTCAAGTGATCTTCTTCCAATTTTAGGTTAAATAAATTGCCAAGTTTCATTAAGAAAATGTCTTTCTTTTCCTCCGTTAGATGTTAATTTTAGTTTGAAGTGTAACAGTCATTAGCTTCTTGATTCTTGTAGATCTGGGAAGGGAAAATTCTATTTGGGGAAATGATTGTAAACAGATGTTTTTACATTGACCCTGTCACAGGATTTCTGTTCTATTCTTCTTGCTTGTCTTTTGTCCTTGTTCCCTAGGACAACGGTTGTTAAAGTGTGGTCCCCTGGCCAGCAGCTTTAGAGGAACCCAGGAAGTGCTTAGGAATGTAAATGAAGCCTCCCCTGTGGGGGCGGGGCCCAGCAGTGGATGTTTCCAGCCCCAAAGGGATTCTGCTGGATGTCCACGCCCCAGGACCTTGCTGACCTAGAGCACCAGCACCTCCTGGGACCTTGTTAGAATAATGCAGAAATTTTAGTCCCTACTTCAGATACTGAAGTCTCCATTTTATCAAGATTCCCCAGTGAGTCCTTTCTGAGACGTGGATTACAGACTATATGGTGTAGTGATCTAGAAAGTTACGTATTAACTCTTCACATCTCTCCTTCTAAATTTGACCAAACTAGACATTCCCTTGAGATTAGTTTTCAGAATAAGCAAATACTTCAGGAGCAACAGAAGAGAAATAAATGGCTTATGCATATTATTATCTCTTCTTGTTCATTTTCACTCTGGTAACCGAGCTGTGGGTAGGAAGACAGAATGAGCTGGATCAAATGAGGCAAGGCTTTTCTCCATTTATTTTCAAACCAGGCTGTCCACGTGACATGAGCACTTCCGAAGTGGGCGTTAAGGATTTTCAGATGTTTACTACCAAGCTCGTTGAATGGCCACATGAGTAGATGTTTTGTTCTTGTCTTTCTTGTTGCTCTAAGCGTGTGGCTTCAGATTGTCCTCACTGGAGTTTTGGGGACACTGACTGAATGGGGGAGTGGGCTAGGTCTGGGCTGGCCACTCTCCTTTCAACCCAGTGTCTACACATTAGGTGCCATGAATGATTTTGCTGGAAGGAAGGGTTTGCTGCCTATAGGAAAGCTTAGAAATAACCACGGCCATAGGCCTCCTCGAAGACGACTACCCAGTTATGGTAGAAATTCAGATGGCGTGGCCTGAACTGAGTCCACATCACAGAACGGAGGGATCTGAGTTCTGTCGTTCCTGCCCCCCAGCTCCCCCGTTGAATTTTATTCATTACCTTTTATTATTAGACATTTTGAAGAAAAAGTATTATGTTTGCATGATTTTAGGTCTTAAGACAGATTTTTCTTCCCCCCCCCCGAACGTTAAGAGGTTTGACTTCAAGGTGGGGAAGAAAACTGATTTGACTCCTATATCCCTGTCGCTGTTTTAAGTTTTGTATGGCAGGGTTCAAGAACAAAAAGGTACTTTATGTCTTTCTTTATGTCTATAAAAACTTAATGTCTGGTTTCCTCTTGTGTCTTTGTCCTTTCTTCTTTGAAGGTATGGTTTAATCTCTCAGTGTGGTAGGTTCAGTTTTGTGAGCGCCTCGTTTTTCCTCTAAACCCGAGTGTTTGTGTTTGACTTGATGGCAGGGCACCCCGGCTCTGTCACAGGCTGGCATACCAACTGAGGCTCTGGTGAAGGGGTCCATTTCTAGAATGCCCATTGAAGAGAGCAGTCCTGAGAAGGGCAGAGAGGAAGCTGCATCAAAAGGTCATGTTATTTATGAAGGCAAAAGTGGACACATCTTATCGTATGATAGTAAGTATGATGTCTGTGATCTGAAGCCAGTATTGTGACGTGTGACTAAAATCATGGCCTCTGGTTCCCCACATACTTGCTTGGGGGAGTTAGTTTTTCTTTCTGACCCCAAGTTTAATCTCTGTAAAAGGGGTTAACAGTAGTACATTCTCATGGAACTTGTGTGAAAATTTAACTCCGATGGAGACAGCCAATGAAAAATGGTAAACCATGTAGAGCCCATATAGTAAGTGGGTCTGTAAGTGGTAGCTAACATCACCTGTGGCCAGTCGATTTAGCCTAAGAAAATAATCTTTGTTTCACTTTAGTAGAATCACTTTTACCTGAAAGCGGTTTCTGTTTTATGTAGTAAGAATTAGGGAGTAGGGGTGCCTGGGTGGCTCAGTCGGTTGAGCATCTGACTCTTGATTTGGGCTGAGGTCATGATCTAACAATCTATAGGATCGAGTCCTTCATCAGGCTCTGTGCTGACGGTGGAACTTTTTTGGGATTCTCTTTCTCCCTCTCCCTCATACTGCCCCTCCCTCCCTCACTCGCGTGCTCTCTCAACTTAAAAACTTAAAAAATTAGGGAATAGATACTAGTCTGATAATCCTGGAAAGGGTATTGAATTTATTTATTTTTTCTTAGTTTATTTATTTGTGAGACAGGGAGAGACAGAGCATGGGGGAGGGTCAGAGAGAGAAGGAGACATAGAATCTGAAACAGGCTCCAGGCTCTGAGCTGTCAGCACAGAGCCTGATGCGGGGCTCGAACCCACGAACCGTGAGATCATGACCTGAGCCAAAGTTGGACGCTTAACCGGCTGAGCCACCCAGGCGCCCCTGAATTTAAGTTCTTCTTATAAAATTATTTTCATCTCTGTGTCAACATTTTTTTTAAGATGTATTCTTGGGTTATATTTTCTCATTAGTGTTACAACAGTGATTCAGTTATGGCATCACAGCCAAGCGAGGGACTGGATTTGAGTTCCTGTTTGCAACTGTTTTTGTGATCTGAGTAGTCCTTAGTCATGTCTTCAAATCCAGAGACGTCGGTATGCCGGCACCCGGTGCCTGATGTAAAACACACATGGTAGCTTTATTTCCTTCCTCCTTTCTTGTTTTAACATTTCTGCCACACACTGATTTACACTTTGCTTCTGGAGCAAGAAATTAACAGACATTGCCTAAGCCAGAAATCTGGGTGTCATCCTTGACACTTGTCTCCCCCTCCAGTCAGTCATGCGTTGTTTCCGTTCTCTTTTCTGAGGTCTCTGGAATCCATCCATTTCTCTGTATCCCCCACTGCGGCCCTCATCTTCCACCGGGACGAGGAGTCGGCAGCTGCCTCACTGATGGCCCCACCTGTAGTCGCAGCATATTCAGAACTGTGTCACATCACCCCTCCCCCCTTGACTCTTCACTGCTTTAGGGTCATTGTCAGCCCCTTCCCTTGGCTTAATTCCCCTCCACCCTCTGCTGCCCGCTCCTCTCCCAGGCTGTCCCGCCCGCCCCCCCTCGCCCATGCACTCTCCCTCCCAGTCCCGCCCCCCCACAGTGAATGTCCCACTGTGTCTCATCTTGGGGGGCTGTGTGCTCACTGTTCCCTTGGCCTGTACCACCTCCTCCCTCCTCCCTTTACCTCTGACTTGAAGCAACTCCTACTTATCCTTTAGTTCTCGGCTGGCACATGACTTCTACGCAGCCTCATCAGAGTCTTTTAAGTGTTAGGTTCCCCCCAGCCCTGCACTGTTCTCACAGGACGGTGTGCCGCTCTTTGCATAGTCCTGACTGTGCTCTACAGCTTCCCTAGCGCTTTCTCCGTGTCCACCATGATTGGGTCAGGCGTCACGAGGGGAGGAGCGTGATTTGTTAACCTTCTCTGCAAGACTGGCTTATGCCTGGCACTCAGATATATTTGAATTAGTGAAAAAAAGTGTTCGTAAATATCATCCACACAGTAGTTGTTGTAAGTTGACTAGTTTTTATGTTATTATTTTTATAATATAGACTATGAAACTAAGATAACTGACTTACTGTAGAAGAGGGCTTGGGCTCTGAGCAATTCTTGTTTTCTATACTCTACAGATATTAAGAATGCCCGAGAAGGGACAAGGAGTCCAAGGACAGCTCATGAAATCAGTTTAAAAAGAAGCTATGAATCAGTGGAAGGAAACATAAAGCAAGGATTGCCAATGAGGGAGTCTCCCGTGTCAGCACCGCTAGAGGGTAAAATGTTGTTTCCAGAACATTGTTTAGATACATTTAATTTTGTAGAGCAAATTTGCATGCCTGGGTTAGGCAGTATTCAGTTTGTTATTTCTACCTGAGATTTATATTCATGTTAATTTATAAATGAAACTTCTATCAATATGTTATATTAATAATGTATAATAAAGTATAATTAATATATGAATATGACACTTATCAAGATGTTTAAATTTATATTCGTATCTACTTATGTGTCAAGTACATGATAGGGGAAGGGAGTGAAAATTAACATCACCGTCTACTCACAGGTAACTTCGAATATTCGTGCAGCTTGAAGATTATTGCTGCTAGGGTTAAGTGACTTGAAAAATGTAAAATTCATTCTGCGAACTTTGTCCTTATTGTGAGGCAGTCCCGGTGGTGTCATAGGACAGAGGTGTGTATTTGAGTTCCAGCCACACCCTTTCCTGAGGAACTTCTCCGCACAAGTTTCATCTTCTAAATTAAGGGACTGTGGTTCGCACTGTGTGACGATTAGGGACAGGCGTCCAGCCTTCTGCTGACCATCTACGATACACATGATACATGACATACATGGTAGCTGTGGTTTTATTTTGATAATGACTCATTTTCTTTAAATCTTAACCTGCCTCAAGTGTTTAATGTCAGTCTAGGTGAAATACTAAAAATAGGGCAGGGATTCCTCAATCGTAGCAGTCCTGTATAATTGTCTAAGAGCTGGATTCTCTCTGCATTTAAAAAACAAAGAAATCTCACTTCCTTTATTTTAGGGTAAATGCATGTGGTTATTTCCAATCCTTGAGTCAAAATTTTTTCTGATATGATGTGAAGCTTTTTAAGAGGTTATTTACAGCTCTTTCACTTTGATTTGCATATTTTCATTCGTGTATTTTGCCTCTCTATGAGGTGTCTGTCTTCCTTGTTTTCCTTTTCTCAGAGGTCTAGTTCAGAGCTAGACAGTGATTCTCGACCTCTCCGTGTGCCCTCTCACCTGGAGGAAGAAGCATTGGGATTTTAGATTTAGCTTTGCAGTGTCTTTCTTTCCTTATTGATTTATAATAGATGTCCTCTGTGGCTGTTTTCTATTTAGGAGAACATTTATAAAGGAACAAATGATGTCATGTTGGGTACTTCCAACTTTTATTTTTTCCACGATACCCTTCTGAATAGCTCAGAAATTTAAGGCTCTCTCTCTATCAAAAAGTATATGCTCTATGGTCACTATAAAGTATGTGAAAATTGAAATACACTTTGTGTTTAATACTTGAATTGCTTTCTTGTTTTGAAAGGGCTGATATGCCGCGCATTACCCAGGGGGAGCCCTCATTCTGACCTCAAAGAAAGGACTGTGTTGTCCGGTTCCATAATGCAGGGTAAACTCATTGGCTTGTTTTGGCTTTTATTCCTGGTGGCCTCTTGGGCAAATAGTTTGACATTAATTTGCAGTGCATGAAACCTGCTTTGCAAGTATTTTCCCTTTTGAAATATTAGATATTTAAGTCTTGATTTTAACTCTTCTGTTTCTGGGCTACAGAATTTATTTGAAGATGATAGTTGCCTAATCTTTGGATGTAGAGACATCTTTATTATGTAAGAACCATTCTCTGAATGCAATGAACAAATGTATTAAATCTTGAACAACTACCCAAAAATGACAACTTTTGGATATTTATTTAAGGGTGTATTGTAAATAGAATGGATTAGAAACTGCAAGATGATAAGGCATTACATTTTTTAAATAATAGGAAAATGTAACACAGTCTACCATTTTAGCAGTTTTTAAAGTGTACTGCTCAGTGGTATTGTTATGTGACCATTGGCATTATTTTAACAAGTACTTTTTTTTGGAATTCTTTCTTGAAGGCACACCAAGAGCAACAACCGAAAGCTTTGAAGATGGTCTGAAATATCCAAAACAGATTAAAAGGGAGAGTCCTCCCATACGAGCATTCGAAGGTGCCATTACCAAAGGAAAACCGTATGACGGTATTACCACCATCAAAGAAATGGGGCGTTCCATTCATGAGATTCCACGGCAAGATATTTTAACTCAGGAAAGCCGTAAAACTCCAGAGGTGGTCCAGAGCACAAGGCCGATCATTGAGGGTTCCATCTCCCAGGTAACTATAACAGGGTTCTTTTTTGTCAGCCGTTCCGCTTCAGACTGTGATCTCCATGGAGCGTTTTAACAAGCGCGACTTAGTAATAAGTAGTAGTGCTCGTGAGGTCTGCGGCCTTGGAAGTAAATGTGAAAGGCTTACACATGCCTTCTTGTCCGTCGGCCTCTGTCTGTATCGTGGAGTGTGTGTCGCGAGAAGGTGCGTAGCTCTGGATCGGTGATGAGCTTGTGACAGAGATGTCCGCACCGACTGCAAAGAGCGAACTATAGTTGCCGTGGGCCCCACGGACCTGAGATGGAGAAACCTTCGGCTGCCCCGGGCTACCTGTGCTGTTTGTTTCTTGTAGGGGACGCCAATAAAGTTTGACAGCAACTCAGGTCAATCCGCCATCAAACACAATGTCAAGTCTCTAATCACGGGGCCTAACAAACTACCCCGTGGAATGCCTCCGCTGGAAATTGTGCCAGAGAACATCAAAGTGGTAGAACGCGGGAAGTACGAGGACGTGAAGGCAGGCGAGCCGGCGCGTCCCCGGCATACGTCGGTGGTAAGCTCCGGCCCCTCAGTTCTTAGGTCAACACTTCACGAAGCTCCCAAAGCACAGCTGAGCCCGGGGATTTATGACGACACCAGTGCCCGGCGGACGCCCGTGAGTTACCAGAGCGCCATGTCCAGAGGCTCGCCGATGATGAGCAGAACTCCGGATGGTGCGTTACCCTCTGTCCTTGTGTGCTCAGTGTCCCTCGCTCCCCCCAGCCTCCGGCAAACAGTAAATGTCAGACTGTTAGCTCTCGACCATCACGAGATCTGTGAGTTGTGCCGGATGTGAGGGCTACGTGGAAGGCTACCAAATGAAAAGCTGGTATAACTGCAGAAAGTATCTAATATTTTAATCAAGTGCAGGGTGTGCTGGAGTCCAGAAATGCCTTGGAATAAGTACGTTCTTAGAGTGGACTTGCAGCGAATCCCACAGGTTTTCTGGAAGTCCGTGTTGACAGCCGTTTATTCCGCGGCAGTCTGGTGTGGCGGGGGAAAGCCTAGGCCACGGAGCAAGACTGCCTTGACTCGAATTAAGGGTCTTCTTACTGTGTGAACTTGTACAAGTTACTTAGTGAACTTGTACAAGTTACTTCCCTCCCTGGGCTGTTGTGAAGGTCAAACGAGCTAATTTGTCTAAAGACCTTTAAAAGGAAAGAATGAGTGGTGCCTGGCATGGATGAAGGACTCGGTAAATGTGAGCTGCCGTTATTGCCGGCACTGTGACTGTCGCCACTCTAGCTCCATGCCCCCTGGGCTTTCTGCTGCCGGCGGGCACGTGCGTCAGGTAAGAGGCGTTGATTTCTACCAGGCGGTCCCTGAAACGTTCTGCAGGCCTTAGCGGTGTCCTCACTCCTCATTTTAAGCTTTACTGCAATAGGTGTTTATTGAGGACTTACATGCAGGGTCCTGGCTGGACACTGGGAGATTTGTAGAGGTGAAGTGCTTTGTGAAGCGGGAGGGAAGGAGAGAACAGGGTCTGCTGGGCGGCAGGATGGTGGGTGCGGAACCTGGGGCCCAGGTTTGGAGGAGAATTGCCCCAGCGAGGGAGAAGGCACCCTATATTTCAGCAAGCTGGGGCTCAGAAGGGGTAATGAACCGCCGTGACTTCTTGGTGGTGTCAGGCAGACTTGTATAATCACGGCAAAGCTGATACTATCAAAATATTAATCATCAGATGGTGGTGAGGACTGCACGAGGGTATCAGTGCCCCTGAACCGCACCCTTTAAAATGGTAAATTGTTTATTCTGTGTGTTTTGCAACAGTTATTAAAATATTTGAGGGTGATGGCCACTGTGTGTTGGGACATGGTAAGCATCAGGGGGGAGAATCCAACCTCTGAATGACATCGTTTAAAAAGAAGAGGCTGAAGGAGGGAGGTGGTTGATACTGGTGAGCTCAGGAGAAGGTCTGTGGAAGTACAGAGCGAGGAACAATAGTGTGACTTCAGGACCAGTGGGCTGCAAGGAGGCGGGTGACCCAGGCAGAGAGGGGATTTTGATTTTGTATATGTACGTGTGGGATTAAAAAGAATTTGGAATGTTACAGTCGTACAGAACATAGAATCATTTATAGCGGGACTTAAAGAGGAGTGGTAACCTTCATTTTTAATTTTAACACTAGGTGATAAAATGCTGGTGCTGTGATCTCCAAATCTCAAAAGCTGCTGCTAGTTCTTCATATTTGCATATTTTGCAAGATTAACTATTAAATATTTGGTAGAAGCAGATAAAACTATTAATATAGTCTGTATTTGGGTGAGAAATGGAGAAATACAGCTGACCCTTGAACAGCATGGGTTTGAGTTGTGTGGGTCCACCTAACGTGGGTTTTTGTTTGGTTTAATAAATACAGTGCTCTCTGTAAATGTATTTTTCTCAGAATTTTCTTTTCTCTAGCTTACTATGTTGTAAGAGTATAGGATATAATACATATAACACATAAGATGATGTGCTAATCAACTGGTTATGTTATTGGTGAGGCTTCCAGCCGATAGTAGGCTGTTAAGTTTTCAGGGAGTCTAACATTATGCATGAATTGTTGATTTTGGGCAGGGAGGTTTGGCGCCTCTGACTCTGCATTGTTCAAGGGTCAACTGTATATTCCTACTTCACAAGTTTTCTTAAGAAGTCATGGTGTTGGCTTTTTTTTTGTTTTTCCAGTCACCATCTCTTCTAGCAAGTCTACCAATCATGAAAGAAAATCGACACTGACCCCTACCCAGAGGGAAAGTATACCGGCGAAGTCTCCAGTACCTGGGGTGGACCCGGTAGTAAGCCACAGCCCTTTCGACCCCCATCACAGGGGCAGCACCACGGGAGAGGTTTACCGGAGCCATCTTCCCACGCACCTGGATCCCGCCATGCCGTTTCACAGGGCTCTGGATCCTGGTAAGCACAGCGTGTGGTGAGGATTTATGGCAAAGAAATGTGCCTGTATGACTTTTTAAGCCCTCTTTATTTATTACAGTATAATGTGCAGACTGTTGCATGTATCGTTAGGGTGCAGCTCATTGACCTTTCACACGCTCCACACCCCCGTTACCAGTTCTGAAATCCCGAAACGAAGTAGTACCGGCACCCATTTACAGAACAGAAACAAATAGGTATGGCATTGGGTTAAGCTGATTGAAAAAGTGGGCCCATGTGAAGGATTATGTGTAAATGGCCCAGGCATACCTTAAATATTTTAATTTACAGTGTAGACATTTGTTTATCAGAGTTCTGATCTCAGGCCAGGGTCCACCGATGGAACTGTACCATTCTTTGCTACATAAACGATATTCAAATTTCTACCTTTGCTTTTGAAAGTGAAGCTAGAATTTAAAACTACTTGGAAGGAATGTCACTACAGAATCCCTTCAGATTTTTTTTTTTTTTTTTTTTGTCTTTTAAAATGATCTCGTCCATACGTGATTCAGCTTCTGTCTTCTGTCTTGAGTCTTTCCAAAGCAGTGACTTAGTTTCCAGAGAAACCACGTTTTGTTCTTCCATCAACAAGCTCCAGATTCTTTCATTAAGTTGCGTAATCACAGCGGCAGGTACAGCAGGAAGGAGCTTTGGAACAGACAGACCGCCTCTCGCTGTGGGTGAACATACCTAACGTAGGTGCGGGCGTCTGTCGGTTTCCTAGCGAGCAGTCTGTGCTGGGCTCACGCGGTGTGCTCTACGGAGGGACAGGAGCATGTCAGCATGTCTGTCGGTGGCTGTCCTGACGCACCTGCCAGGCCAGCTCCACCCTGGCTTCCCGGCCCCCAGGCCCCGCTCCTTTCACCCACCGACCACCGAGCCTTCCTCAGATGTGTTTTCTGCTCACACCTCTCCTTTTTCCTAAATTGCTCACTTGTTATATTCTTCAAGTTGAAACGGGGACACAGAACACCTTTGTTTCACTGTGGTCCTTAGTGAAGAGATGTTCGTTACCAGCATGCCAAGATTTCTAAGTGTTAGTTCCACTGTATAGGAGCGAGGTACCTGTAGAAAATATTGTACCTTCTGAGGGTTATATCAGTGCCATCAGATTTTCACTTGAGAACACTGTTTCAGAGAAGCCTACACTTAGTTCTTCAGGGACTGAGGCAGAAGTTCCCACAGAGCCCACCAACAGACTCACCTGGCTGGGAGTTCTGCGTGAAAAAAGGAGAAGCAAACATTCCAGAAAACTGGTCATTTGTTTTTCTAGGGAGAAAGTATATACGTAAAATGGTTCACTCAAGTTTTCAGACAAATTTGAAGGTTTATACTTTCATACAGTGTTTATCATAGTTCTTTACTTTGTGGTGGTTTTATTTGATGGTTAATTTTTTTTAATGTTTTATTTTTATTTTTGAGAGAGAGAGAGCGCGCGCGCATGCACCTGAGCAGGGGAGGGTCAGAGAAAGAGGGAGACACAGAATCTGAAGACAGGCTCCAGGCTCTGAGCTGTCAGCACAGAGCCCGACATGGGGCTCGAACTCACGAACCGTGAGATCATGACCTGAGCCAAAGTTGGACGCTCAACCGACTGAGCCACCTAGGCGGCCCTATTTGCTGGTTATTTTTGAGCCTGAGCTGGATTCTAAATGTTTTGAGCAGAGACTTTACCTTCCACTTTTTACTGCACATACCTACCCCTTCCTAGCATCTTGTGTCATATGCTCTAACCTAGGGTAGTCAGACTACGGCCAGGGAACCAAATCCTGCTGCTGCCTATTTATGTAAATAAAGTTTTATTAGAACACAGGCACACATTTGTAGATGCTTTGTCTGTGGCTGCTTTCATGCTGTAGTGGGAGAGTTGAGTAGGTGAAACAGACCGTATGGTCTATAAAACCCAAGATATTTGCCATCTGGCCTTTAAGGTTGCTATTCTCTGCTCTAAACATATGCATTAATTAAGTGCTTGTAGACTAATCCTCTTCAGCCCCAGGAAAGTGTGTTCACTGAATTAGCGGTACTACAAAAATAATTTATCAAATGCAGCCCTTGAGACTTAGGTGAAAATACAAGTTACGTGGCAAAGATTGAAAGTGAAACTAGTGGAGGTTTTTAGCTCCTATTCTACCGGTAAAAAGGTTCATACTCCTATTGTATCTAGTTTCTCTCCCTTTTCCATCATGTCTGATTTTATTTATTTTTATATTTTAATATTTTTAACATTTACTTATTTTTTGAGAGACAGAGCGTGAGCGGGGTAGGGCCAGAGAGAGAGGGAGACACAGAATCTGAAGCAGGCTCCAGGCTCTGAGCTGTCAGCACAGAGCCCTGTGCGTGGCTCGGACTCACAAACTACGAGATCATGATGTGAACCAAAGTTGGATGCTTAACCGACTCAGCCCGCCAGGCACCCATTTCGCCTCTTGACTGTAGAATGTGTATGTTCATATTGTCGATGTGTCAGGGTCTAAAATGAATCTCCCTTAAGCCCTGTTATGTTCCCACCCACACTGAATAAAAGTTGCCCGCACATACTAGCCAGAGAGCAAGAGCCCTGCCTCTCTCTGAGGGTGAGAAGGAACTTCTCATAGACTAAATCAGCTGAACACCTTTCTCTTGTTCTCTCCACCAGCAGCTGCTGCTTACCTGTTTCAGAGACAGCTCTCACCAACCCCAGCTTACCCGAGCCAGTATCAGCTTTACGCGATGGAGAACACGAGACAGACAATCCTCAATGATTACATTACCTCACAGCAGATGCAGGTGAACCTGCGCCCAGATGTGGCCAGAGGCCTCTCCCCACGGGAGCAGCAGCTGGGTCTCCCGTACCCGGCAACGAGGGGTGTGTGTCTTTGCATTTCGGTTTCATAGAATGTGTTCTGTGTACCACGTTATCGATGAGTGTTTGTTGACTGACTGATGGAAAGAATGAAAAGGCAGCCATTTCCTTGTCTTGTAGCTTTAAGCCCTTGAAGGCAAATGAAGAGATGTGTCCAGACATGGTGTTTCGGCGAACACTGAAATAACTAAACCAAGTCCTTGTGCTGGGTGTTGGAAATCATTGTTTTTTCAGCTTGCTGCCTCCCTCTGTAATCTGTTTGTGCTCTTAGGTCACTGGCATGCGGCACAGTATTTCATAGCCCTCTGTAGATTTAAAGAAGGCCTCACAAAGTAATGATCATCCTAACCGTTTTTATTTATACCGTGTACAAAGTGTCACTGGGTTATAGAGATAAACCATATGAAATAGCCACATACAGTTCTTTGTCTTCAGAAAGCCTGACATTTAACATAATTTTATTGTGTTTGTCTTTTGAGCAGGAATCATTGACCTGACCAATATGCCTCCAGCAATTTTAGTGCCTCATCCGGGGGGAACAAGTACTCCTCCCATGGACAGAATCACTTATATTCCTGGTACACAGATTACGTTTCCTCCCAGGCCGTACAACTCTGCTTCTATGTCTCCGGGTAAGGGTTTGCGGCCACACATCCTCTGACACGACCACCGTGCCCAAGTGTTGACAGCATAGCCTTTGAAGGCGTTTCGGGCACTTTCCCCCCATTTGGTCTGCTGTTTTCCATTTAATATTTAGTGATAGTTCTTACATGCCGTTCTGTCACCAGATGCTCTAGAAATATCCTAAGAGCTCTCATTAGGCTCCAGTTGGCTTCCCACACGTGGAGTTTGGGGCATTTTGAAACATTTTCAGCGACTCGAGACGTTGAAGTGTTGGTACCTGACAGGTTGATGTTTATGTCCTGAAGTGGCGGCCTTCACGTGTCTTCCAGGACACTCGACGCACCTTGCGGCGGCTGCTAGTGCGGAGCGGGAGCGCGAGCGGGAGCGCGAGAAGGAGCGGGAGCGGATTGCCGCGGCCTCCTCTGACCTCTACCTGCGGCCGGGTGAGTGGCCTGCCTCGCTCGCTCAACCCCCGCCCCCCCCCCCCCTTCCCCGGCATCGTGCTTCGTGCGGGGGGCTCCCGACACACAACGGAATTTCGGGCCTTGAGTGGCATCCGGGTGAAAGCGCTTTAGAAGCTTAAATGGTGCAGACATGAGGTGTTGTTTTTTTTTTTTATGTTTTATTTATTTTTGAGAGAGAGAGAGAGAGAGATAGGGTACAGGGGAGGAGGGCCAGAGAGAGGGAGACACACAATCCAAAGCAGGGTCTAGGCTCTGAGCTGTCAGCCAGAGCCAGATGTGGGGTTAGAACTCACGAACTGTGAGATCATGACCTGAGCCGAAGTCAGACTCTTAACCCACTGAGCCACCAAGGTGCCCCCAGACATGGGTTTTGAACAGGAAGGTGATGTTTCCACGAGGAAGGCATCATTTGGATTTGGCCCCCAGCAGTTGGCTGCGTTACTCCCCAAAGCTGAAAGCCACCCAAGCAAGGGCTCATGGACATGAAGACACAGCGTGTTGTCGAGCTGGACTTTGGGGAAGAGGGAAGTACGGTTAGAAGGATGGCTGACACCTGGAAATGACGAGTGCTGCCATTTGGCAGGGAGGCAGGGGACACGGGAGGGGCTTGAGGTGGGTTCGAATCCCGGAGGGGGCATGGGCTGTCCAGGAGAACAGCCAGGCAGCGGTAGCTCACGGCGGCCCGAGATGTTTGGCACTGGGAGAGGCCAGGGAGGCTCGGGAAGAATGCCGTTGAGGCGAGTGAGAAGGACTCGGCAGTAACCGGGCGCGGCGGGTGAGGAGGGGACGAGAAACCAGATCGGCCCCCACGTAAGATAGAGCAGGATTGACGACAGTGAAGAGCAGAGGCGTTCTGCCACGGGCCACACTATGGCGCGCCTCTGGGACACGTGTTTCTGTCTGAGGCATGTTTGTCTTCCTGCGTTCGGCTCCGTCCGTGAAGTGAAACCCCTTCCCATGTCCGTGCTGCCGGGTGGACAGATGTGGCACTTAGGATGACAGACAACTTGGACATGGTAACCTAGGAGTCACCTGCAAGGGTGGAGACTCTGGCTTGGCTGAGCTTTCCAGGCGGCAGGCGTGTAGGGAGAGGAGTTGTTACCCGGCGGGATGTTCAGATGCAGGGCTCGTCAGAGAGCGCCGTGCAGAACTGAAGGGCACGGTGCAAGGAGGCTGTCGTCAGGGACAGGCCTGTGAAATCAGAGTGGTGGCAGTACAGAGCGGGGGCCCAAAGCTGGTCTTTGTAGTCGACCCAGTGACGTCACTCCCGAGGACTTACCTCGAATAACTCCGTGCTCGCGGAGCCTGAAGACGTGTAGCTGTGAGGTGCGGTCTGCGGATGGGCAAGAATCACGGTGTCTGACCACAGGAAGTGCCCTGACTCACTGTGAGGTAGCCCCCAAGTACCGATTGTGTCCTGACCGCATACAGACGTGGAAATGCGTTTAATTAAAGAAAGGGTAGCTTTGGTGGGAACTAGATTTTAACAAAGCTTGTGATCCCACTAACGAATACCATGCGGACTCAAGATGATACTCCATTTCTCTCCACCAGACATTTGAAAGGCTGATGAATAATCTGCGTCGGCGTGTGTAAGGAAACACTGACTCTCACGTCATCACGTGGCAACGTAAATAGGAATAGTCTCTGCGGAGATACATTTAAATAGCAGTCCCTCCCCTAGGAAGAGAGAGGTGCTTGTATAAGCTGATGTAGGTGTGCTTGGAGAGAATTGCTGAAAGGTTCTGCCTGGTGGTACCTGTGTGGGAACAGGGGTGCGTGTTGACGCTGCCAGCAGGTCTGAGGGCAGAGAACAGAGGAGGCACAGAGGAGAGGGAATAGAGAGGGAGTCTGAGATCTTCCCAGTGAGTAGTGCTGCCCACGTGCAAGTTGTGCCTTTGGTAGGGGACAGCTGAGGTCGAGCTCAGCTGTTGGAGAAGTGTGGTTAGTGGAGCTGATTTGGGGGAGGGCAGGGGAATGATTATGTGTCCGAAGAGAGCTGGCCCAGAGAAAGTGTTCCCGGGCGAGGGCGGAGCGGCCATGGAGCAGCGAGAGCTGTGGTTGACTGGCAACGCCTTGGACCCAGGGGTGGTGGTGGTTCTCATCCCATGTTGTTCTCGTCGTTACCTTAGACAGCTGCACCCAATGGGATTTTGGAAATGGTAAACACACCAGAGGTTGAGGAAAAATCTGAGAGATTAACTTACATGATTTTTAAAAAGTGTTTATTTTGAGAGCGAGTACACATACACACACACACACACACACACACCCACCCACCCACCCAGATGCTGGAGAGGGGCAGAGAGAGAGAATCCCAAGCAGGCTCAATGGCTGTCAGCTCAGAACACGACTCGGGGATGTGAGATCATGACCTGAGTCGAAATCAAGAGTCAGATGCTTAACTGAACCACCCGGGTGCTCCTGATTTATATTAGTACAGCAGACCCTTGAATAATTCAGGGGTTAGGGATGCTGACCCTCACAGAGTGGAAAATCCAAATATAACTTTGACTCCCCCAAAACTTAACTGCCAATAGCCTACTGTTGACTGGAAACCTTACCGCTAACAATCAATTACCACATATTTTTTATGTATATATCATATTGTATATGTATTTTATGTATTATATACTGTATGTATTATATACTATATTCTTACAACAAAGTGAGCTAGGAAAAAGAAACTGATGAGAAGATGACAAGGAAGAGAAGACACATTTACAGTACCGTACTCTATTTTCAAAAAAAAAAAAAAAATTCCGCATGTAGGTGGACCAGTGGAGTTCAAATCCCTGTTGTTCAAGGATCAGCTGTACTTCACTGTCGGTGTTATTTTTGTTTCTCTCAGGAATCAAGACAGAAACTTATCATAGAAATGAAGCTGACAGTAAAAGATAGATGTTTCTCTTTCGAGTTACTAGCATGGTTTTATTACATCTTTATTGAGAAACTCTTATACAACATATTTCTAGGAAGGCAGAAGAGTGGGATATCTTTTTAGGAATAGTTAAGAAATTTGCAGTCCCTGGGGCGCCTGGGTGGCTTAGTCGGTTAAGCGTCTGGCTTTCGCTTAGGTCATGATCTCGCGGTTCGTGGGTTCGAGCCCCGCGTCGGGCTCTGTGCTGACTGCCAGCTCAGAGCCTGGAGCCTGTTTCAGAGTCTGTATCTCCCTCTCTCTCTGACCCTCCCCTGCTCACGCTGTCTCTCTCTCTCTCCTAGAAATTTAAAAAAAAAAAAAAATTATATATATATATTATATATATATATATAAATAAAAGAAATTTGCAGTCCCTAAATGTTGCCATCCTGAGGTTCTTCCTTATGGCTTGTCTTTTTTTCCCTCTTCTTTATTTTACTTACTTATTTTTTTGGCCTTCACAGGCTCCGAACAGCCGGGCCGACCCGGCAGCCATGGGTATGTCCGCTCCCCATCCCCCTCAGTGAGAGCTCAGGAGACCATGTTGCAGCAGAGACCCAGCGTTTTCCAGGGAACCAATGGAACCAGTGTGATCACACCTTTGGATCCAAGCGCTCAGCTACGAATCATGTGAGTCTCCCAGACACATTTCGACCAAGGACAGTCACTGTCTCGCGTACTGCACACTTTTAGATGGGTGGCTGCCAGGCACGTGTGGTTCTTGCGCGGCGGGCCCCTCCGCCTCCCCAGCGCGCCCCCGTTAGAGCCCGCCCTTCACGGAGCTGTGTGTGGTTTGCTTCTGTTTGCAGGCCGCTGCCCGCCGGGGGCCCATCGATAAGCCAGGGCCTGCCGGCCTCCCGCTACAGCACCGCTGCGGACGCCCTGGCCGCCCTCGTGGACGCCGCAGCCTCTGCTCCCCAGATGGAGGTTTCCAAAACGAAAGAGAGTAAGCATGAAGCTTCCAGGTTAGAAGAAACTTTGAGAAGCAGGTCAGCAGCAGTTAGTGAACAGCAGCAGCTAGAGCAGAAAAGCCTGGAGGTGGAGAAGAGATCTGTTCAGTGTCTGTACACTTCTGCAGCCTTTCCAAGTGGCAAGCCCCAGCCTCACTCTTCAGTAGTTTATTCCGAGGCTGGGAAAGATAAAGGGCCTCCTCCAAAATCCAGATATGAGGAAGAGCTAAGGACCCGAGGGAAGACTACCATTACCGCAGCTAACTTCATAGACGTGATCATCACCCGGCAAATTGCCTCGGACAAGGATGCGAGGGAACGTGGCTCTCAAAGTTCAGACTCTTCTAGTAGCTGTATGTATCTCCATCTGAGTTTTGCAATGTGATATCTGAGTAAAGAATTACTTTCTTCTTTAGGTAAAGCAGAACTATATGGTATAAAGAACATCTTGACCTTGCTCATAATTGTAATGGAGGGGTTTTGTGGCTTGGTAGAGCAAAAATGTGTCTCTTGCTATTTGTCATGATGATTGAAACTTCAGTTGCTGAAGTATGCCTATCCAGGAGTTTTCCATGAGAACCCTACGCCTTTATAAAGGTAAAGCTGGGAAGGACAGAGCTCATTAACATTTTCAGGCATCTGAAAGGTGGTAGACGTGTCATCAAGCTCTGTGCTACGAAGACCTCAGCGTCTTGTAGGATGTGGTTATTTAAGTTGATACCCCACAGCCTCTTTTTGCTGAGATACAAATTTTTAAAAAGTGAAACCACCATGTTACTGGTAATTGGTATTTACATTCCACCTTCCTTGCAAGTTGTATTTAAAAAATTTTTTTTCATATATTCATTTTTGTTCTTTCTTTATGCATATCCTCATATTCTGTGCTCATTTTCTAAAATTGTTCTCATGTATTTGTTTTTTTAACTTTTTAACATTTATTTAATTCCAGTGTAAACATACAGTGTTGTAACTAGCTTTGGACATGCAATGTAGTGATGCAGTGCTTCCGTACGTGACTCAGTGTGCCTTGCGATTAGTGTGCTCTTGATCCTCATCGCCGATTTCCCCCACCCCCCACCCCCTCCCCGCTGTTGACTGCCAGTTTGCTCTCCATAGCTGGATTTTGATCAAGTCTGGTTAATTGTTTTGACATCTACCCTCTAAGTCCGTAAGGGTTCACAGATCTACAGTGAGTTGCTGGAAAAGTTACTTTGAATTTATTGTTAACAGCTGCCTAAATTCTGTATGGAATTCCTGAAGGAAGCGGCAGGTATTTAAGCGAGTATCAGCTAATGCTTGCAGTAACTGAACCGTACGTAGTCCTATCTCTGCTGTTTCCGTTAATGAGACTGAACAGAGTTGGAGATTTCTTATGCACCAGCATGCAACGTGCAATTCTTTTTACCCCCGTGGCTAATAATAATTTGTTTCAGTAAATATCTACCCCGCGGCTGAGGTTTTTGGAGAGAAGGGGGCAGCTTAGTAGTCTGTTGTGTAGACAGAAAACTTCTCTTAGCCTGGGATTATGAAGATCTGCAAAATCGGTATTACAGGTGCAGAAACTTGCAACTGGGGAAGATCTGTATTATGGGAACAGGGGCTCCAGCCTGTGGCCTACTAGATGCAGTGGCACATGGTTCTCTAGTCACTGGGTAGCCCCTTTTTTCAGGAGGCATGATGAACCTGACCTTGCTCTAGGAGTTTGACCTTCAGAAGGTCCGAAAATAGAAAATCTGTCTTCTTTTCTGACTGGGGTTATCTCTCTTTATCACTGGGTAAATGGCTTGCATGAAGCCCACAGGCTATTTACAGTTATTCAGTCTGGTTTTCAGTTCTTCAGGGCCTCTCTCCCCCTGTAGGTGAAGCACTGTGTCTTCGCCTTCTGGCTTCAAGAGGACTGTGTGCACTTAGGCCTGTTTAGCAGGCCTGTTTAACAGTCAAGAGGACTGTTTAGCATTAGACAGTCTATTGACTGTATATCGGACGTGGTGAGCAGATTCAGGACGCTGGGTGTTTAAAATGATGAATGCCAATGGCTACAGAAGTTGCAGAATAGTATAAATTACTTTGGATATAGTAATTTCTTTTAGTTCCTGAAAGATCATTTCCATCCCAATTGTCAGGCTCCTATTCTCCTGATTATACAAGAACCCAGCTAATTGCAACTTGCATGGCCTGGTGAAGGGGCAGGAAGAAAGGGCTGTTCAGTTGAGTCCTGGAGGATCACAGGAGGGAGCCTGGTACTAGAGTTCATCCCGAGCTTCTGTCCCTGTGTCCGGGACCCACTGGCTGATAACACTGGCTGACCCAGCCAGTCGTAGACCCTTTGGGCCTCTGACTGTGTTCTCGGGTTCTTTGGCACAGCCTGTAGATGCAGAGAGCCCTCAAAGTCAGGTTACCTGGGCCCCTCCCGTCCTTCTGAGGCCATAGCAAGACTGGGGACAGCTGCCTGAGCCCTTACTGCACTGGTGCTGTTTTCCTGCTCAGAGGGGGCCTTCTCTGATGTGGGCATCCGGCATCCGTTCTGCCAGGAGAGTGCATTTGCTACTTTCTGACATTCCCTGCCATTTCTGTGTGTTTTCACATGTAACAGCACCAAAAAGTTGTTTGAAATGAGTAATAACTTTTTGTCAGCAGTACTCCAATGATTTGAGAAAATCCTTATATAACGTTACTTGATCTGTAGCTTTAAAATCATGGTGACAAATCCACTGTGTAGCCTGAAAGTTCTTCTAAGAGCTGATCGTCGCACAGAATTGTAATTATCGGAAGCAGTGAACTGTTGGGATCTACCCTCTGAGAAAGGTCCTTCTTGGGGTTCTTCTCCAGCTCCCAGCAGGACGTTACAAATCTGTCCCCTGCCTGCCTCGCCCGAAGGTCTTGGAGGACACACGGTGTCAGGAAACCCTGTGTCCCACAGAGATCGGGACACTGAGGGAGCACTTGTAGACCTTGGA
The DNA here is from genome assembly GCF_003009895.1 of Hyaena hyaena. Lineage (NCBI taxonomy): Eukaryota > Metazoa > Chordata > Mammalia > Carnivora > Hyaenidae > Hyaena > Hyaena hyaena. Next base: position 2,943,951 of record NW_024080659.1, on the reverse strand, counting down.
AACCAGTGCACTGAGCATGTTGGCTGTTATCCCTAACCTGGGTGCCATTGAACGTTTCTGAGAATGAAAACCAAAAATACGCGAGTAGGTTTGAAGAATGTGTACTTTTGAAACCTTCCGCAGGATTAGTTTTAAAATAAGATTCTTTCCTTTTCTTAAAGTGTCCTCTCATCGGTATGAAACGCCTGGCGATGCTATCGAGGTGATCAGCCCCGCCGGCTCGCCGGCGCCCCAGGAAAAGCTGCAGGCCTACCAGCCGGACGCGGTTAAGGCAAACCAAGCAGAAAGTAGGTATTTTTTAGCCACCAGTATACCTGGTTTCGTATTTGCATGTGTCATTTGCTTCTGGTCATCTGCCCGGACTGTGTGCAGGAATAATGGGTTTTGTTGGTTTTGTCTTAGAGAAATCTTCATGAGAGTCGCTTTTGAACCGTTTAAGACTCTGCACTAAAGGAAAATTATTTTTAAGCTTTTGTTGATTTCTCTTTCGTTTATATGTAACGGTACAGAAAATAGTTGATATTTTGTCCATTTGTGCTTTCACGGTTTACACTGGTCCTGATAAGTGTTTTCCTCCAAAATTAAGATCATGAATTCTGTTAAGTTGATACCACCACGTCCCTCCCACGTGTCCCTGGGTTGTGTGTAATCCCTGACAGTGAGTGAGAGGCAGGGGCGTTCCTGAGTAAGACATCTACCTGTGTGTCCTCCATTAGGCGAAGCCAGCAGACCCTATGAAGGACCATTACACCACTACCGACCCCAGCAGGAATCCCTGTCCCCACAGCAGCAGCTGCCCCCCTCTTCACAGGCCGACGGGGTGGGGCAAGTGCCCAGGACCCACCGACTGATCACGCTCGCCGATCACATTTGTGTAAGTTCTTCTGTTAATACTTCTGTTTTTGATCATGCGGAAGGCACATTTCATAGAGAATCACAAAAGAAATGTCCAGGTTTTTTAAGGCTACGTTTTTGGGCAAGAACTCAGTGGGCTTAACCAATTCCTTCTTTCCTCATTCACAGCAAATCATCACACAAGATTTTGCTAGAAATCAAGTTTCCTCACAGCCTCCCCAGCAGCCTCCCACTTCTACATTCCAGAATTCACCATCTGCTTTGGTGTCTACCCCTGTGAGGACTAAAACATCAAATCGTTACAGCCCAGAATCCCAGTCTCAGTCTGTCCACCATCAAAGACCAGGTTCAAGGGTCTCTCCAGAAAATCTTGTGGACAAATCCAGGGGAAGGTATGTTCTTTTTTTCCTTTAAAGTTTATTTATATTGAGAGACAGCGTGGTGCGCAATTGTGGGAAGGGTAGAGAGAGAGAATCCCAAGCAGGCTCCAGGCTATCAGCGCAGAGTCTGACGTGTCGGTTGATCTCATGAACTGGGAGATCAGGACCTGAGCCGAAATCAAGAGTCAGAAGCTTAACGGACTGAGCTACCCAGGCGCCTCAGTATGGTTTTTATTTCAAACTGTATGTACATTTCCCAAGCGTAAAACAATTTGGATATATCTACAAGATAGGGGATTAATTTCTTACACCTAAAGTTTATTCACCTTTACTCCTGGGGAAGTACAAATGAGGGTTTCCCCTCTGTCTATTCTTGGAATGTTCACTGTCTGGGCAGTTGGTACTAGATCTTTTTAACGTGTATTCAGAAGTCAAGTTCTTCATCTTTATGGAAAGGAGGGAATAGATTCAAGTTTGATAAATCAAGAGAAGTATAAAATTATTTAGCGGTGTAACCACCAAAGAACTAAAAGAAAACTAGTAAAAAAATGGCCACCTGTTTGAATGGCGTTGATTGGGAAAGGAAATGACAGGTCACATACCTATATAAAATTATACTTAGAGGTCACAGGTGGCTCTTAATAATCACTAAGCCAAAACCTTGTTTTGCTCTAATTAGTACGTTTATATGCACTGTCTTTACCAACATGGTATCCAGAGGAAGAACATGACCTTGCAGAGACTCACTCAGCCCTAGCGGGGTGGAACGGGAGCCTGTCTTGACTCACCTGACGGGCACTCAGGGTTCAGTTTGGGACTCCGGTCCTTTATGTTTTACCTTCGTGGGAAAGACCTGTTAAGTGCTGACCGACTCAGAGAGAGAGGTCAAAGCCTGGAGGGCTCTACCAGAGTAACAAGGGCAGGCTAGTGGGGTGTGATGCCAAAGCACACGATGACCTTGACCTCTCCTGGAGCTTTGGCCGTTGCCTGTCCCGGGTCGTCATGTGCCACCAGTGCACATACACGGAAAAAACAGCAGCGACAGACTTTTCGGTAACCAGGTATATAGTGAAGACCTGAGGCAACTTTTATTCTGATATAAACTAGCAACTTTTATTCCTTTCTCCTGGATGACATAATGAGTGAACCAGTTTCAAACTGTTTGGGGTGATTCGTAGGCGGCCCCAGGGGACAGTCTGATATTTTGTATGTTACAATGCCAGGCCTGGAAAATCCCCAGAGCGGAGCCACGTCTCTTCCGAGTCCTACGAGCCCATCTCCCCACCCCAGGTTCCAGTCGTGCACGAGAAACAGGACAGCGTGCTGCTCCTGTCTCAGAGAGGGGCGGAGCCTGCAGAGCAGAGGTGAGTCGACCGCTTCCGGGTCGGAGTGTGCGCATGTCCCGGGCCTTTTCTCCTCTGTGGGTTCCATGTCAGGACAGGACTCTCAAAGGACCAGGTAGTCTCTGTTTTCCTGGTGATCTAATACCAGTGGATTTTAGTGAAAAAGTTATATTTAAACAGGTGATAGAAAAAAAGCTGTTCACTATTCTTAAAATTAAGCCTTTCTAGATCTTTTTTAAAAACGCTTTTTTGTCCACATGGTCAGCCGTCTCTTGAAGCCCTGTTGGAGTGTTTATCAGGCACCAAGCCTTGTGGACTGCACGTGGACGGGAAGTCATGATGAGCGTTTTTGCTGAACTGCTTTACGTCCTTTTTCTTCCGTTTCTAACCCCAACCCAAGCCCTATGAGTTACTCGGTTTTTATTCCCGTTTAGATACCTTTGATGTGGCCCCTGCCTGGCCCACTATCACTAGAGTGATTTGTCTAAAACTCGTGGAGTCCAGCTCCAAGCCATCAGGCTGGCCCCTGAGTTCCTTTATGAGCAGGTTCATGCTGCTCGTCTGGTTTCCTGCCGCTTCCCCCTCACACCGCAGTCTGTGTCCATGTCAGGCTGCTTACGGTCCCCTGAATTCCTTTCAGTCCCTACACATGCTGTTTCCTTGATGTAGAACACCTTCCTCCCATGATGCTCCGGGAGGCGAACCCAGGATGTTCCCATGGTCAGTTAGAGGGGAGGGTCCAGGTTTAAACCAAGGTCTCTCCCCACACTGCTAGTGCATTTCTTACAGTGTGTTCGAGTTATTTACTTAGGGTTTATATTCATGGGCAAGCAGACAGACGTTGAGACCTTTCAACGAAATGAGGAAAATCCGTTTTTAGAAAGGGGATGATGTTCAACTTGATTATATGTTAAATGGTTTTCCTTCAGTGTGTGACGTTTTTGAGGACAGGGGCCACATCTTGCTCATTTTCCATCACGTATCTGTCTCTCCTTGGCATATAGCAGGCATTCTCATGTTTGAATGATGAATGAGTCCACACGCCCGGATTAGGTTATCAGCAGCCTTCAGTTGTTGTTTGCTATGCTCTCCAGCTCTAGCTAGGTCATCATGGTTAAAGGAAACTTGGTTTTTTAAAATGTGTTAGTACAGGAAGCTGCAGATGACTGTGAATCCTTCACACGAAACTCCTCTGGTGGGAGGCGTGCAGTGATTTGATATGCAGGTTTATTTCTACGTTGTGGCTCTTCTGTCGAAGGCCCCAAGTTTTGATTGCTTAGGTATGAGCTCTTGCTGTTTTATAGGCAAGTCCTGCTATAAGTTCTGCTAGGAGAAGAATTCCCAGTTTATGTGGCAGCTATAAATAACACCAGTGCCTTTGCTGTTATGCAGACGGCATCCTGGTGAGCTGTTTCTCACTCATCATTTGTTGCTTATTCAGTCTTCGTTAAGAATCCCCATCCTAGATTATCTCCATTACAGTCCTAATTTTATGAGCTAATTTTATGTGCTAAAGTATTTGTGTCCTCATATATGACGTATGGTGGTAGCCACAGACAAGAGATTGGGAAGTGGGGGTTTTCCCACTTGGCTCTATGAACGTCCCCAAGGTTAGCACATGATGAAACAGACATAACAGGCATAACTGTGTTCCCCACAGGAATGATTCCCGCTCGCCAGGGAGTATAAGCTACTTGCCTTCCTTCTTCACCAAGCTCGAGAACACGTCACCCATGGTTAAATCAAAGAAGCAGGAGATTTTTCGTAAGTTGAACTCCTCTGGTGGAGGTGACTCTGACATGGGTAAGTGGGATTTCTTTCACAGATCCCCAAATAAAACCTGCATTAATAATTGTATCTCCGGTGTTGCCTCTCACGCGATCCTTGAGTTTGAAGGCTCTTGTAGGTGTCTGTCCAACTGCATTTGATCTTAAGATTCTTATCAAATGTCTGCAAGTACATGAAGACTGCCTGCTAGAGAGCAAGAGCTTGCTGCTTTCTGAAGCTATCCATTTTCTCTTTGAACAAGTGTGGGGCTGGATCAGCTCTTCATAGCTTTTGTTTTTTTACTCATTGGTCTTAGTTTTATCCATTTGGGCTGTACATGACCACGCCACAGCCATTTGAAGACAGATCATGTCCTTCAGGTCTTCTCTCTGTAAACATCCTGTGTCGTCAGCTGTTCACACTATTGATTCTGAGTATCCCTCCACAGAAGATCACTTTATTTAGCTGAGCCTTTCAGTAGGTTCTGAGTAGTGTGTAGGCTCCGCCCCAAAGGCATCACTATTTGAGGAGTCCAGATTGTATCGAGAGTGTTTGACAACCAGTACGCAGTTAGGATATAGAGCACCTGATATGAGCATAAGTATCAGGGTCTCCCGATGCGCTCGCTAATCTGGTTCCTACCTTCCCTTGCTGTACTTTCGGAGTCACTAGCTCCAAGTCTGCGCGTGCGCCATTCAGTCACTTTTCCTACCCCAGCAGTGTCTTTCTGGATCTCTGTTCAGTCATTCAGCATTCATCTGCAAATGCGATCAGTCCACCATGTGAAAACAGAAGAACAAGAGTAATGGCAGCAAGCAGTGTAGTTACATGACTCTGGGCACTCGTAAGCACGTACGAGCGCATTTAATCCTCACGGCAGCCCTACACGCCACACAGGGTAACTGTCTCCATCGTGCAGATGAGGAAACCTAGGGAGGGTTAATAACCGGTGTAGACTGCCTAACTGGTGAGTGCTGGGGCGGTGGCCCCACTCCAGCGTGCCACGCGTGCCAACTCCATGACTCTAGTGGTGTGCCCACTGGCTTCTAACAGTTCGGTACTCATGGCATCGTCACCCACGTCACTGGTAGATACTCGGTAGGATAGAGCTCCGTGCTATCCAGACCTTCCCTTTGGGCTGATATGCATGCGTTAATCGGAACCTTTCTCATACCCTGTCACTCAGCACTCATGCTGTCGCTCAGTCGTACTTCTCCATCTTTTCCTCAAGTACCTCCAGTGATGCGGCGAGACTTGTTGGATCTGGGTCTTCCACAATCTGCTTTATTTCTGTGATCTACGATCTACTAGTCTCCCGACCCTGTCAAAAGAAAGGAAATTGTGGGCTGTGAACGACAGACTACCAGGTGGACGTGTGTTTGGATCTGACACTTTGTGATTAATAAAAGTTTAACATCAGAGAGAATAAAGGATGAGCCCAGTGTCAGTTATTGTTGTGAACTTTCTCTTTTGAAGATAAATATTTGCCAGCATTGTTATCAGGCTAACAGATATCTTCTTTAAAAAAAATAATTACATTTTTCCGTCTCGTCATGGGTTTCATGTGTTATTTACAATGTATCAAATGTCACCAACGAAAATATGGCACTCTCATCTTCATACTCTCTCAGAAGGCAGAGAGGAATTGGAGCGCGGAGGCCTACAGAATCTAGAACAGCCAGTTTCAAAGTGTTTCGTCGTTGAGGGGTTTTCGCTCATCCTCTCCAGTCTTGGTCTCCCCTCATTTTAGTGGGAAAAAAATTGACAGAAAAATGCCACACGTGACTTGAAGCAGCCTGCTTTAGTTTTGTCTTCTATTTTCTATTGTCCTCAGGCAGTAGCTCTCTCATTCATTCATTCATTCAACAACTATTTATTGAGCAGGGTGCAGTGTTGGACACTTAGAACGACAGATGGTCTGTACTCTGAAAACGTATAAAGAAACAAGTCCCTAACTTTAACAGAGGATAAAATACGTGAACGTCTTAATGGAAGTACAAACAAAACTGCTTGGGGATTTTTCTGAACCCCCGAACTCTTTTTGGTTGTGGAAAGGGACAGCTAAGGAATTGTACTAAGGAAGCAGCGGGCGGATAGGTCCCCGGGCACATGCAGGCCTCTCCAGGAAGTAGAACCAACACATCAAAGCCAGCAGCTTCCAAGAGCACTGTTTCACCTCAGTATCTGTCAGTTCAGTGTTCCCACTGAGGACAGCAGGGATTTCAGGCTTCAAAAAACCATCATGCTTTTAAACGTACTTTACTTGATCTCCCGTAAGCCATTCTCCCCTTCTAGAAGTAGTCTCATCTCTTGGCTTTCAGAAATTATGTTCTCCTGTTTTTTCTCTCCTACTCTGGACTTTTTTTTTTTTTAATGTCTTCTTAGCAGCTCTGTCTTGCTCTGCCTGGCCCTTGAATGCTGGTTTTCCCAGTGCTCTGCTCGTGCACTAGAGCCTCTGAATCTTCACACCTGCTCTGGGGCTTTAAACTATGTGCTGAAAGCTCCCAAACTTGGATCCAGAGTAGGGTTCAGCCTATGTACCTTTGATGACTTCATGTCTTCTTGAGTATTTGGCTTAACTGTCTATAAAGGAATTAATGTTGTACCTTTCCATGCAGAGAAGCGTGTCGTCCCTCCTTCCCAGCCACACTTCCCTCCACTGTGGCTCCACTAGCTGCTTTCTGGGCAGCCCTCCCTCTGCACCTCTTCCTGTTGAGTCTGCCTCCTAAACAGTGGTCCCGTCGGTCTCCCATGCCCTTTTCTGAGTGGTTACCACGTTCTTTCACACATGTGCCCATCTGTTTTAAGCCAGGGGTCCTCACACTTGAGTATCTATCCCTGTCCCTGGAGTGCTCGTTAAGCATGTGAGCCACAGGCCACAAGGCTCGAGGAAGTTGACACTTTTCCGGAGGCACGTGGGTAGTTCCGTCCTGATGGCCTCAGAAAGTAGCACACTAAACTGTAAGCTCCAGAGGCGAAGTACAGGATCGTAGTGTTCTCATTGGTTGAAAAATACAAAATCGTCTTTGTCTGACCATTTTGATCAGTAAGAAGGTGATTTTATTATGACTGAACCAAATAATTGCTCAATAAATACTTGTCAAGTGAATGAAGGAGTCCTATCCACAAACGTCTGTGTATTCGTCACTTTGTACTTTTCCAGGTTTATTTACCGCATATGTCACCTGACCCACGAGTGGGGAGATGGTCATTGTTTTATACAGCTCTTCCTGGAGATTTTTCTCCTCCTCCTGTTGCCAGTTTAAAGTTGCCCTGATGAAGGAAGTTAGTTTCCAGCACATGCAGCCCTGCTTCGGACAGCGGCGTCCCGTCCAGGGAAGGGTCCATCCTGCCGCAGACTCCCCCAGAGCTCTGCGGTCTTCTCTGGGACACGCCCCCCACCCTGCTGCCCTGTTCTCTCTCTTTTGAGTTCTCAGCAGCAAGTTGGAAGTTATGGTGAAAACACCGTTTACATTCCCACATTCCTTCTGCTTCTGTCTCAGTGCTTTATAGGTAGTTCCCAGGCTGTCCCGCCCGCTGTCGTTCAAACTGGGCAGATGACAAATCGCGGGCTCATCCTGTGCCTGTGGGAGTGGCTCCCAGAGAAGCCCCCGTTTTTATGCTGTTTATGGAGGGGTCTGAGCTGGGCCGCCCCGGAGCAGCCTGCATTCTTGGGGCTCATCCCAGAGGCCACGTCTCTTCTCTGGCAAACCGGACCCTCTCCCGTTGGTCCTTCTCCAGCAGTGCAAACGCTCTTGTCCCCCTGTGGGCATGTGGCTCCTGCTCAGGTTTTCCCACCTCATCCAATTTTTATTGCCTGATTTATTTTTTAAATAATTATTTCTTTATCTTAACCGGTGAAAAATAAGATTGAGATCATGGGAAATAAAAAGGTTAATTTCATCGTAGGGTTTTGAGACTTTATCTCTTTCAGTTTACGTGATCATCGCATCTCAGTTAACTCGAATGTTTGTTTACATACAGCAGCCGCACAACCAGGAACTGAGATCTTTAATCTGCCAGCAGTCACTACCTCAGGTAAGATTCAGAATATATTGGCCAGGATGCAGGTGGTGTATGGGAGCAGGCAGTCCACCCGAGACTGGTCGAGTACTGACTGCACACCAGGGGCACTGCTCGGGTATGCAGAGTCAGGGAGGGGACAGTAGCAGTAACAAGGGAGTTGAGATTCACTAAACACTTGCTGGAGAGATAAATGAACAAAGACAATCAAAACCACTAAAGAACAGTGTAAGACCTAGGGAGCTGAAAAGAGGGGTGGGGGGGGAATGGCCCACCATAGATTCATTTGGCAAAGAAAAACTAAATCTGCTGGGAGAGGGATTTGGGCGCCCCCGTGTGGGCTCTCGCGGTGTTGCAGGCAGCCGGCCTGGGGCCTTGTGTCATGTGGACCCCATGGCCGGGTGGGTCTGCTCACCTGTCTCCTCTGCCTTTCGGAAATAAGCAGAAGCGGCCTGCTGGTCTCTTTCAGGCTCAGTTAGCTCTAGAGGTCATTCTTTCGCTGATCCTGCCAGTAATCTTGGTCTGGAAGATATCATCCGGAAGGCGCTCATGGGAAGCTTTGACGACAAAGTTGAGGAACACGGAGTCGTCATGTCCCAGCCCGTCGGTGTGGCGCCTAGTGGCGCCAGCACCTCCGTTGTGACCAGTGGGGAAACCCGCAGAGAGGAAGGGGACCCGTCGCCTCATTCAGGTAAAGTGCTCGTTCTTGTGCCCTTCTGCTGCCTGTCCCAAGGAAAAGCCAGTCTATTTCCAAGTTGTGTTGTGTCCCCAAGACCTTCCATTTTATGTGCTCCCAGAGTCCCCTCTGAGGGTTTTACTTTATTTAAAATATAATTTTTTGACCCCTCAGGTATTTTAGTAACATGAGCAGAAGTTTTCAAAGGACGGAGAAGGTCAACTTTCAGTGTTGGGTTTGTTTGGTTTGCATCTAGTCCTTATCTGGATCGACACATTTTACTGTAATACAAGTGCAGGTTCCTTTCTGCTTTTGCATAAAAGGGACTGACTGGTTAATACAAAGGGTAGGCTCAGCAGAACAGAATTTTAAGCCATAGAAGAAAGAGTAAGGAAAAAACCCCCTTCAGATCACATCATCCAGAAAACTAGTGTTCTTGGCTGATGAGCATCACTCTGGGTGTCTCTGTGGACACAGGAAAGGATAGACAGACATCAGAACCCATCATTCATATGTCCTAGTAAAAAAGCAAGCACACAAAAAAACTATGACTCTAAACTCTGAAACCCCTTTTTCTTAATTAATCTTTGGGAACTAGGATCTTATGCTTAAAAACTTACCAGTAGGTCAGCAGTATTTCAGGTTTAGTTTAGGGTTTTTTCCTGTTCTCCTCAAGCAAAAGATCTCACTGAGGTTAAGAAAATCAAAGAGATCTGAGGTTTTTATTTATTCACACCTATGCATATTTTAGGGCAATATGGATTCACTTCCTGCTCTGAAGGATGAGCACTGTCTTCACCTCTCTGCTCTCACCTCCTGATTTGTATTAACTCTGCATGTATTTGAAGGTGGGAACATCGGTGCTGGTTACACACTTAAAGTGATTCCAGTCATGTACCTCTTCTGTTGTGACGTTTCTTTCTGGTACGGGACTGTTCCCGCTCAAGAATGTCTTCTTGCTGCCTTCATATTTAAAATGACAGTGTGACACCTTTCTTGAAACATCCTATAGATACTACTACATCCCCCCCCCCCCCCCCCCCCCCGGCATCAGTGGTTGTGTAAGAATACGGCCAGATGTCCCTTTTTTTGGCAGGTGACAAATCTGCCCGAAGAAGCCTCTTTGCCTCAATTTGAGTAACTTAATTAGTATGTCGGTGTCGGTTCTGTGTCAGACTTTCCTGACCACACGGAGGCTGTTTGCATCTGCAGGCTGATTTCCACATTCCTGGGAACATTCTGCTGTTTCGCCTGTTTGTTGGGCCTTCCATCTCAGAAACACAATTACGCTTTTGCCAGATAGTCTTCGTCCCCCAGATCTGTTACCTTCTAGTTAGTCATCTTGATCTAACTGTTCAGTTCTCTTGATGTGTTGCTTTTACTGTAGCTCTCATTTTCCTTTTGTACTAATGCCCTTTTTGTTGTCTCTGTTCTGATCCTTGCTATATTTTGTTTCCTAAGCTTTTCACCTCAACCTTTTTGATGATCGTCTATTCTTTACAAGAGGAGCTCAAACTGACTTTGTGTACTTTGAAGTTTTTCTTCCAGAAGCATCTTTTCCTCTGGTCCCATTCTATTCTCTTCCTGACCATCAGGGACCTGCACTTCTTCTCTGTGCAGATAGTTGAAGTTGCCTTCTACCCACTTTGTTCTGGGCATTGTGGGACTCGGGGCAGGGTGATTGGTTCTGCGGGGCCAGACAAGCACATCTGCTGCTCACCTGAGCTCTGCTCTCTTCAGACATTGTTTCCACGTTTTGTTCCAGAGCCCTGTCAGGGCGTCCCACTCCTGTGAACTTCAGTAAACTGGAGCCCGGAACAACAGAAAGGGCCACCAGGACTTGCCGAGCTTCTGCTGGGGACCAGTTGCATGGCCACGAAGGGGCTTCTGTCCCACACTTTCTTTCTTTTGACATACCATTTCCTTGGCGTGGTGTGTGGACTCCTCCACTTCTCTTTAAACTGACGGGCAAGGAGGTAGTTAGTGAGGATTTAAAATTTTCGTCAGCCTACTTTAATTTCCATAGCAGTTTCTGTGCTCCACGACCAGGAAAGAAATGATGTTCCAGAAATTTAATTTCCTTGGTCGCGTGTTTTTCAAGATTATGGCATGAGAACATACCCCTTTTGCTTCAGTTGCTACAAGTAAATTCTGGCTTTTAAATACTAACTTTGAAACTTCACTGGGTCCTAGGATCTGGGTTCTTTGTGCTGCCGGCCATCCCCCCGCTTTCTCAGCAGTGTATAACCCATCAGCACTTGGGTAGGTTTTTAAGTTGAGAACATAATTACTATATGTCAATAGTTAATTTATTTCACTTTTAGGAGGAGTTTGCAAACCAAAGCTGATCAGCAAGTCAAACAGCAGGAAATCTAAATCTCCCATCCCTGGGCAAGGCTACTTAGGAACTGAAAGGCCCTCTTCCGTCTCCTCTGTACATTCAGAAGGGGATTACCACAGGCAGACACCAGGGTGGGCCTGGGAAGACAGGCCCTCCTCAACAGGTGAGGAACTTACTGCTAGAAAAGGAGTTGTAAAGTACTTTTTATTCAAAGCCTTGGCTAGTACTTCTAAAATCAGAAACTTTGGAAGCCGCAATTTCCATTATTGTATCGGTAGGGTTCCACTTTCCAAAACAGACATTGAATGCATGGAATCTTTAAAATTTACAGAATGCAGGGTCAGATTACCATGAACAAAATCTCCCTTCCCTTTACTTCTGTGTGTGCTGGGAGCCACGAAGTGGCACCTGCCACTTGCAAAGCCACGAAGTCTGTGATTTCAGCTCCTCCATAAACCACACCAGAGCGTGAAGGGTTGCTCACCCTTAGCCTCTCTACAGACATTCTTAGAGCAGGTTCTTCGGGAAATATTAAGAAATCAAAGTAAGAAATGGAAACAGTGTAAACATTCATCTCTATTGTAGGCTCACTTCTGTTTATACAAACCGATGAAAAATCACGTTTTAGGATATTTATGAATGTTTTCCTTTTTGTGCTTGCTTGTAAGCTTTCTTCTCACACCTAGTATCCATGACGACGGTGGTCTTGAAAGGGGACAGACTTTGTTGTTGTTTAACTGAAACTGGGATTATCTGGTGTAGATTTAAGAGTTTCAGAGAATTGTAAGCCATCTTTTAGGAGTTAACAACACGTACATCAGTGGAAACTGTCGGAAACATGCTTTCCCCCTTATTTATATATAAATTTCCTAGGGCTATTTTGTGAGCATAACTGAAGGCCTTTGCTTCATAAAACTCACATCACACGCAAAGGGACTGTGTTCTAGTTTGACAACTTCTAACCTAAACCAGTGATTGTTTCTTCTCCTGTCTCTTAGGGAAAGAATTTAATTTGTGAAATTACTTACTTGAGAAGATGGTAGGTTTCTGTGCTTAGGGTTTCTTAAGCTGTAACAGGCTTTCTGGGGACGGTGAGACAATCTAGAAGTGGCAGGGGGTGGTGGCAGTGCTGTTGTTAGGTTCACGTACCCCTCTTCCAGATCTTGTACCTTTTAAATCTGCCCAGTGAGACCCTCATCCTGCTGCCCATGACCTGCTGACGTTTCTTGTCCCCTTGTCCTCTGAGCACGTACTGCTGCATTTATCTTGAAGAGTCCAGAAGTTCTTGGTGTAACCAGACTCTTCAAGCTTAATATGCAGTAGTTCTACTTGGATTCTCCATGGAAACACCTGGTTCTAGAACTCACTGAAAGTTCAGCCCTGAGCTTTCATTTCTGGACTTAGCAACCCTAAGCTTGTGCTTGCTTGTGTCCTTCATCTCTTCTAGATTCTCCGATTGGTACCTCACGATAGGCTACAATCTACCTCGTGAAACCCTGGCCCTTCCATGTTGCTTCACTTTACTCTTGGTGTCCCAAGACCAGTTCAATAGAGTAATCGTGTCTTCCTGCACCCCGTGGAGGTTGTATGGAACGGCAGCTGTGCTCATGACAGTGAAAACAGTTTTTCTTTTGTCAGGCTCGACGCAGTTTCCGTACAACCCTCTGACTATGCGGATGCTCAGCAGTACGCCGCCCACCCCGATCGCATGCGCCCCCTCCTCTGTGAACCAGGCGGCCCCTCACCAGCAGAGCAGGATCTGGGAGCGAGAGCCTGCCCCGCTGCTCTCTGCGCAGTACGAGACGCTGTCAGATAGTGACGACTGAACCGCGCACAGGAGGGGTTTCACTGGGGCCGGGGTGGGGGGCGGGGGGGCTCTCGTTTTTTGCGGTTTCATTTTTAACGGCAGGTCAAAAGCCTGTCGTCCTATGACTTGTGCCCAGAGACTTTTCAGGAGAGCCTGGACCACGGATGATGAAGAAATGATGGAAATTTATTTGGAGAGTCAACTGGCGGGGGGTGGGGGGGGGTGGGGGGGGGGACTGCCTCTGACACAGGCAGTGCGATGGATAATAATAATAGTGGAGGGTTGAAATGTAGAGTTTTTAAAAAGTGGACAGTTCCTGTTCTTACATCTGTTTGTAAAGAAAACCATAATGTCTTTAAGTCACTCTTCTGTAAATAGATTACCTTTTTGCAGTGTTTCCCCTTGCTGTAGTATCTGGTGTACTTACGTTCAAATCAGCGCATCAACTCGGGGGGGTAATTTAAAAGACAAAAAAACAAACATCGCACCTATCTTTTTAACCCTTGCCTTCTCAACAACCTCATACAGCCCAGTTACATAATGTTGGCTGTCACGGGCATTGTACTTTTATCTAATTTTGTTTCCTCTAAATCCAGATTTCCATTGATGTTTAAAATCTTGTGGAAATGTTTAGATTTTTAACATAGACCCTGTATAAAATCTGTACATTACGCATTTGGGTCAAAGGTAGGAGAAACAAAATTCTGCTATACTGTCAACTTCCAGTGCAGGCTTTAATTTTTTTAATTAGCACTGAAAAATATTACTGCATGGGTATGTTATAGTTCAGTTAAAAAAAAAAAAACAAAAGGCTTATTTGAGGCATACCTCACTGTTATGCACACTGGTAAAACTTAACCGTGGCCCTAAGTATTCTTTTTTGCCTGCATTTGATGATGCAGCCCAACAGAGCTTTTGTTTCAAAATAAATGGGACTTCCCTGTCCATAGCCACCTAGATCATGTGTGATTCAAGGCTCTTGATGTCTCAGGTTTCAGAGGAGTGGGTTGCTCTGTACTACCGGGTGAGTTAGAAGGTAACGATCCGTACAGAATCGGACTCTTAGTGTCACCTGGAGTGTGTACCCTGAAGCCTCACTTCCCCTTCGCCATGTGCCAGGGCTTACTCTCCCTCCGATTCCTTGTGGGCAGGAGTTTACTGGTGAATCTTTTCACCGAACCTCAAGGAGGAAATGATTAGGAGGGGGGGTCAGTTTCACCCTTCAGGATTCCTTGCTGAACTGTGAGGCTTTTTTTTTTTTTTTTAAACAACTTGAGCATAGCGCTTGCAGCAGCCTTGAGCGGCACATGGATACTAACCACTTCAGAAGGATGCCACTGAAGCTGAGTGAGGGGAGATGCAGAGGTCTCCCAGGATGATACATGTGAGCACTTTACGGACTTCTAAGTGGATCTCAACTTTTTAAAGTACACAAGCCTCTAAAGAAAGCAGGTGTGGGAGAACCACGGAGTGCCTCCTTTGTAATGAGACACTCGCATCACCCTTAGCATTAGTGTGTAACCCCGATTTTAACCATGAGGACACAGGCTCAGTACTCTGCCCATGTGGTTAAGTTAAAGCCTTCACTCGTACAACCGTTCTACTCTTGTAGACTTGAGATCCTCACAGTAAACTTGAGAGCTGGCACCACTTAAGATACGAAAAATTTTCATGTGAATGAAAAACTGTAACTACATGTTCTATTTGACAGTTTTCTGCTGCTGGTAATATCTGCGACTCTTAATAATTGTGTCAGCTGGCCCAAAAGAGATATTTTTCTCATGACCCCGGAGGTCTTGAGCTGTTCCAAGTCAGAACAGCCTTTGAGAGCAGAGCCTAGCTTGTTACTGTTGCAGCTGTCCTTTAGGACCCGAGAGGGAGTGCCGCTCCCCACTCCCCCCTGCTCACAGTGCGAGTGGGTTTTCCTGCGCCATCCGCCATCACCTGGAGCTCAGAACGGGAGAGAAAGTCCAGGACCATTTCTTAGTTGGGAACAACGAGAGGACCGAACTCTCGTGGGCTTACCTATGGAGCAAGCCGTCTGGGCGGGTGGACGTTCACCTGGGCAGGACCGAAACGGCAGACAGCCCCAAGAGTGACTGAAGACTTGCTGAAGTAGGCTGAAACCAAGGCATGACGACACTCTCTGCGGCTGAGATTTCAGGGTTCTGAAGCTGCATCCTTCTGCATGGTTTTTTCGGCACCCCGGATCTAAAGTAAGGTCTTCCCAGTACTGTTCACAGTGGCATCCTGACAGCCACATCTCCAGCGCGTTTATCACTGGAAGTTCTGTAATGTTTAAACTTTGGTACTCGCGTTCCATTTTTTAAATATTTATGCCCTGAAAACCGGTGACATAGTTCAAAAATTTAAACTATGCTGTTCTTAACATTTTACTTTTGAATTCAGACCAGTCAACAAAGGGGTCTGCCCTCCCGCTCGGCTACTTTGTTTTACAACTGTGCAAATGAACTTGGATGGAGACATCCACACGAAGAGACACACTCTGAAAACACCCACAGTTTTTCCAGCACTGGGATGGGACCACGAGCGAATCACTGTGGAGGACCAAAAATTCTTAAATAAAACCTGGAGTGACAATCCTAACTTTCAGTAACCCCTGCAATTGTGAAAAAGCAAAAACATTCTCCATGCAGGTGAGCAGTCAACTAGTTGACAGTAATTTCTCAAAAGTCACCAATAAATTAAGACTGGGTCGCAGTGAAATTCAATCTGATTTATATTCTTTCTCATTAGATACTCGATTAAAGGAGCTAGCTGGGTGATAAGCGATGAGCTCAGGCAGAAAGCAGGAACTAATTTACATCTGCAAAATACAAAGTTCAAGTTTTAGTCTAATCCTTGAAGATCTGGACCTCAGGATTTCTAGTATTTCTTTCTTTTTTAAGTTATTTTTTATGAGAAACTCAAAGATTACGGAATACATACAGTGTTGTTGTAGAGTCTCTAGTTTATTATGAAAGGATTCTTCCAATAATATGTACACAGAAACAAAAATATCTGTTTACCATTCCCACTCACACCCCCACCCCCAAAGGCTTACCAGCAATAACAGTGTTCCTTCATGGCACCTACAGAAATTGCCTTTTCCCTAGGCCAGGGGCTCTGCAACACTTCTGAGGTAACAACAGTCATCTACGTGTGTGTTACGGACACACGTGACACGCTCTGAGGCAGTGTGCTAGGGCTCTTTCAGCACAGCAGTCTGTTCACTTAGAGTCACCTGACAAAAAAACGTTCTCCCACAACTACGACAGAATCTCATTCGTTCCCTATTTACAGATGAGGACACGGAGACCCAAACTACACGGAGAAGCTGGACTAGGATCCAGATCCGTGGTCCTTCCCCTGTAGAAGCAGTACATACGAGGATTACGAGGGAGACTTTACAGATCACACTTGTAAGGCCCGACCCTGAGACAAGAAGGTTTGGGGGCGCCGCCTGGGCACGGGCAGAGGACTCTGCTCAGGCACCCAGACTGCAAAGGATGTGGAGCCCTCAAACAGCACTGACAATCATTCCTACCCTTCCTTTCCCCCTTTTCACAGTCGTGTATAACCAGAGATGAAAACATACAGTTTACTTTGATTTATAATTAAACGGGTGTATTTTCAAGGGCCTACTTCCTACTTTAAAACTTCATGCTGGGCTCTGGCACACACCAAGACGATACTTCTCCGTTATGCGTTAGGTCCCACACTCAGCTTCCGGAAACAGATAAGAGAAATAACTCACCATAATCCCCCTTTGCCATGAGACAGCTAGGTCTGCTCTTCCAGATATTGATAAAATAAAAAAGAGGGTAGCAAATCAATGGATCAAAATCGTAGGAAAGAGATGCCACAACACCCCCACCCCAGAGGCCAAGCGGCCCACCTCCGTCTACAGGCACACTTAGACCAGTACGGACAGCACCACACCATACGTTACGACGAAAGCATCACTTGACATCTGTCCTTAGAAGTCAAAATCAGCC
Source organism: Hyaena hyaena (assembly GCF_003009895.1). NCBI lineage: Eukaryota > Metazoa > Chordata > Mammalia > Carnivora > Hyaenidae > Hyaena > Hyaena hyaena. The sequence goes on along the minus strand of NW_024080659.1, from coordinate 2,926,761 downwards.
AGGGGTGAAAGTCGTCTTTCCTTTAAAGAACAAAAGCGGCAGCGCGAACAACTCGTCCTTCACCACAGCTAACTGACGAGACATGAATATCAAGGAGAAAGGGTTGAAAGCCACTGATTTGGGTGCCACAGAGACCGGAAGAACCACTGTTACTTAAAATTCCTACAACAAAAAGGGATTTAGCGCTTCATAAAATTAAGTGAAAGGTCTACTTTTTCTTGACAGCTCAGCCAGCTCTTCCCTGATGTGCTGAACAGAAACCTCATCTCTTTTCAGCTCTGCTTGCTTCAGTGCTTCCTGGTAGATCTCCTTTGCTTGTGCATATCGTTCTACAATAACCCAGAGAGAAGGGAGAGGAAAGACAAATGTAGGTTTTCAAAGTGATTCTGAAAGATTCAGAAGAACAAGCGCTAGTGACAGTTCAGGCCTAACCTGCCGTGTGCTCATTAAGTGACAGGCTGGCCCTGCTTCCTTCAGCGCCCTGTGACACGCTGGCTTGGAGAGGCTGGGAGCTGGCCCAGCGGTCATGCGCCAGCGCAGCAAGGGCCGGGTCCCCCCAGTGCCCTGGGTTTTTCTCTAGGCCCGTGTGTTCCACAGGCGGGCACGGCACGACGCACCAGTTACGTGAACTGCACACAAAGGTACTTGAGCCAAACACACATCCTTTTTAGCACATCCAGCCAGCCTTTGAATTCCGGAGCTTCCGGACTGCCGCTCGCCCGCCTGCAGCCATTTCACAGCCACATAAACTGAGTGACCCCTTCCCTCCAGCAGGCCCGGCCGGCTCCCACTGCCCCCTACCTCTGTGCATCAGAATTGCAGCGAGATTACTGAGCAGCATGTGTAGCTCAGGATGTTCGATCTGTCTCGCCAGATCTGATGCCTTTTGCACATACACACAGGCCTCGTCAAAGCGGCCCTGTGCGTCCAGGGTGGTAGCCAGGTCGCTCATCAGCACGATGGTCTACACACAAAAGAAAAAACATCCATTTTTTTTAAAAAACAGCCACACAGATTTAACGTTAATTTGGAGTCTGGTAAAGTGTGAATATATGCTTAAGAGTTCACGTTTCCTAGCACGTTCCACAAAAAGTGAAAGACATCAGCCTTTAACAAACTGGCACGTTTATCATTCACAGTGTACGGGGGACGGCATCGGTTCAGCTCTCGGGAAAACGATACAGATCTGCCAAGTAGGGAACAGGATATTACTTATTAACCTAATTATCAAGTTAGAAGCACCAAGAAAAAATACAATGGCAAGATGAAGCTGTAACGATCTTTAGAAGGTCCGACAATCCTGGGAAGCCAGCCTCCAGGGCGTTATTTACTGTCATTTCTACTGGTGACTCTGAGACTCATCGAGAAAAACTACATATATTACTGATTTAGGAAGACTCCCATTAAGAGTTTTTAAAATTTTGATACTAAGAGAAGCAGATCCTACCTCCCCCTCTCAGTTCTAGCACTTGGTGATTTGAATTCCATGTCTGTCTGATTCCTCAGTGACATTCCATTAAGTGGACTCTAACCTAAATCCCTTGCCTGAAGGGAGTTCACAGTCTGCTAACTGCCCCGCCCGTGGACCCGAGCCGTGGGGCATGTCCTGTGCTGGGGACACCAGTCATTCTGACAAATGATCCAGTTCTTCCCTCTAAGAATTTAATTTGAGAGACAAGAGAGACAAAAGGACGTCCATTCAATATGTTCGCTGTTCTAACAGCTCTGCACGGTGTCGGTGGTTTTTACTTCGTAATGTGGTCCCCCTCTCCTTCCTTCCTTCCCCCACGTCCCCTGGCATTTTACCTGTGGGGTGAGGGAGGCAAGAATCTTCATGTATTAACCTGTTCCTCTTAAAATTCTAAGGTTCACTGTTACTAAATACTGTGCCATGTACCCTGAAGGCCTGGAAGCTTGCGGGTGCCTGGTCAGACCTTTTATAAAGGCTGTTCTGCTGCTGAACCAAAATGAGTGCAGAATGCTCTGGATAACTCATCAGAGGGGGCTCAAATCCTTTTTTTGTTTTAAGGAATCCCTACACCCAACGTGGGACTCGCGACCTTAAGATGAAGAGCTGCGTGCTCTACAGACTGGGCCGGCCAGGTGTCCCTCACACCCTTTCTGAAACAAGTAGTTGGGGGGCGGGCTGAGGAGGGAACACGTAGCACCTAGCACCACCTGCTGATGATCTGTCCCCAACGAGGGTGGCATTTCTCACCCAGAAATCCTGAAAGCTTCATCGTACACTTCCTCTGCTTTCCTCCCTTACCTGTGGGTGTCTTTCTCCTAGTATTTCTTCAGAAATCTGCAAAGCTTTTTCATACATCCTCTGTGCCTGTGCCGGCTGCTTGGAGAACAGAAGGTAGCGGGCATAGGTGTCTAAGCACATGCCGAGGAGGAGGTGGGTGTTGGTTTTCTCTTCCACTAAGAAGGAAAGAAGAGCATTGCTGGCATATAATAAGGACAATATAGAAAGTGAGGCAGAAAACTGGCCAAGCTTTCTTAACATTTTGATTCTTACCAAGGCCCACAAATATTTTCACAGTACCGGACCCCCTGAATGTTTCCTGTCATTTAAGAAGTACTTCTAACCTTACACTTTGTTACACAAAGATGACAATTTAGATGGATCCTCATCTAAACTGGACCCAATTTCAGTGTGTGTGTGGGAAGGGGGGGAGGTCCCCACACACCAGGAAGCTATTCTCAGACACCAGCAGGTGTGTAAGAATTCACTCACGTGTGACCCTGTGTGTGCAGAGAGAGCATCAGACTCCACAGGTTAAGGGTTCAGTCCTAGCAGACTGCGGGCCCTTCCTCCGTCACACACCAGGCATACATAGCCCTGTGCCTCTGACCTCCAGCTAGCGTTGGAGCGTCATCCACCATGAGCCCCTCTGACTAAGGACGCCAACTGCAATTCTGGGTTGTGACCTGTGCAGCTCAACTGGCTGTGAGTCAGAAGGTCCCAAAGACCCCCTCCTTCAGTTACATTAATTTGCTAGGGCAGCTCACAGAACTCAGAAAAACATGTTACTTGCTTTATTACTGTCTATCATAAAAAGCTAGAACTCAGGAACAGCCAGATGGAAGAGAGCACAGCACAAGGGACTGGGGGGGGTGGGGGGTGGGAAGCTCCTATGCCCCCTCCCACAGCACCATCAGCCTGGAATCTCTGTGAGCTCAGTCTTCTGGGTTTTTATGCAGGCTCCATTACATAATTATGACTGACTGAATCGTTACAGCCTCTACCCCCTCCACCAAGGTCAGGGACTGGGTGGGACTGAACTTCCAACCCTCTATTTACAGGGCTAGAGCTCTTCACAACCACCTTTAGGTCTGCCATTAACATAACAAAATACACCTTTATCATTCTTAACACTTCAGAAATTCTTTGGGTTTGGGGAACTCAGCCAGGAACTGTGGACAAACACCAAATGAAGATGTGAAATGTATTCTGGTCATGGGAATGACCCAATATATCTTAGAATCACAATACTGCAATATCCCATTAAATGTTAAACTTTCCCCCACATTTCAAGTAAGACCTTGAGTCCACATATCAAAGCATGAAGTATTATTTTTAGGTTGAAACTGTATTTAGTAGAAACAGGTAAAGATAAATTCTAAGAATGAGTTAGCAAAGGGTAGGGCAGATGAAAGGGTTCTGAGATGCAAAAGTGGCAATGCAGTTAGGAACAGAAAACACTCAGAATCTTAAACTAGTAAGTCACAAGCCAAATTGAAAGAACGGTTAATTCACTTTTTGAAGAAGAGTAAAGGTTTCAATGATCTAGCAACTCTTGACGAATTACAGTACTGACTACACAATGTCTGAAAATGAACAAACTTAAAACATCTAATGCCACATGACCTGGAGAACACGGATCTCAAGAACAGGAACTTGCACAAGTAAAGACCCAGAAGAGACGATACAAATAATGTAGAAATGGTAATCAGACTACAAGGAAAATCTGCAAACAGCTCTGCTAAAAGTAAATGTTTACAGAAAGAGTTTAAAAAAGAGTTTACCTCAGACAAACGTATGTAACCAAACTATTTCACACCCAACTGATGATGGTCGGTTGGGTTTATTTACCAGCAAATTCACAAAAAACCCCTTTCCTTCCCTAGTCTCAAAGTTACAGAAAACTTACAAATGGCATACAGAATTCGAAGAAGACTATGTACCAAAGAGCAGGATGACCAATTACTGAAGAGAGAGTTTCAATAAGACAAAGTAATTGGGGTGGGTGAAAACAGCTGTCATCACACTATCACAGAGCAAAAGTTCAGAAACGATGCAAAGCAGAAAGCCAAAGTTACTAGCTCTGACTTAATTATATGCAAAAGTATATAATCATGTTAAAATCCAACTAGAAGTAGTTTTATTTATTTTTTTAATTTTTTTAAAATGTTTTATTTATTTCTAGGAGAGAGAGAGAGACAGTGTGAGCAGGGGAGGGTCAGAGAGAGAGGGAGTCACAGACTGAAACAGGCTCCAGGCTCTGAGCTGGCAGTCAGCACAGAGCCCGATGCGGGGCTCAAACCCACGAACTGCAAGATCATGACCTGAGTGAAAGTCGGACACTTAACTGACTAAGCCACCCAGGCGCCCCAGAAGTAGTTTTAAATAGGTTGCCTTACAAGTATATTTTTAACAAACATAAATGAAAGTTATTTCCTTAAATATCAAAGTATGTGTAAATTTACAAATAAGTATAACCAACATAAAAAACGCAAACAAAATGTACAGATCCCATATTTCTCCATTGGAAGGAAATACTGAAACAAAATAACTATGAGCACTCTTAAAAACACTGAGCAAAAGCTTATATAACCAAGTGGCAGTTTGACATTAACAGTTCTGAGATAATATGAGAAAAGGTGGTTAAAAATGAGAATAATGAGACAAATTTCTGTGTTCTAAGTACAAAGGCCCAAGATAAATTTTTAACAGTAAGAAGATTCAGAACTAAAACACATGTTCTTTGAGAACATTTAAAGACAGTTTAAACTGTTCACCGTATACCAAAAATATCACAAAACTGTATAATTATTCCAATTCTAGAAATTCTATGCTTCAAAAATGACCACTGACTCATATCTAGGGGATTTCTATTCTCTTTAGCTAGAATGGAAAAAAACATTGTAAAACATTTTAGAAATAAGATAAAATTTCAGCTGTAATAATTTTTCATTGTTAAAAATGCATTCAAATTCATATCACACACTATGACAAATGAAAATATTTTTTGGAGAATCTACTTCTCTAAAAACAAGACTCAGAAATAAAAGGCTCCATAATGAAACCTTTAGCATACTGCCAAATTAAAAGAAATCTTCATAGCTTTCATAATGTACAAAAAAGAAGGGCACCTGGGTGGCTCAGTTGGTTAAGCATCTGACTTCAGCTCAGGTCATGATCTCATGGTTTGCAAGTTCGAGTCCCACACTGGGCTGTCTGCTGTCAGCACAGAACCTGCTTCGGATCCTCTGTGCCCCTCTCTCTCTGACCCTCCCCTGCCTGTGCTTGTACTTGCTCTCAAAAATAAACACTAAAAAAAAATTAATAATGTACAAAAAAAGAGTTTCTTTTCTAAGCAGTAAGACTATAGTTTCTGGTCAGTTAAGCATCCAACTCTTGATCTCAGCTCAGGTCATGATCTCACAGTGGTGAGATGGAGCCCCCCACCCCGTTGGGCTCTGTGCTTGACAGCGCGGAGCCTACTTGGGATTCTCGCTCTCCTTCTCTCTCTCTATCCCCACTCACACTTGTGTGCACACTCTCTCTCTCAAAATAAAATTTTTTTTTCTTGAAATATTAATATAAAAACTGCTAGAAATTAGACAAGAACAATCAGGCAATAATAGCAGAGAAACACACTGGGAATCTGAGAGGGAGGTCATATTTATTTCTTCAAACTTTAAGCGGTTCTTTTTCACTGATTATTTCTAACCAGAGAAAAAGACAAGCTACTTCCAATCAGTCCATGAAACAAACAAGATTCATCACAGAAATTTTTACTCAAAATATTAGCAAATGGAATTGTCAGCTGCACTAAGAAAATAGCGAAACAGCATTTATTGCAGGCACAGGAGAATGATCGGTGTACTTAATGTATCAACATATCAAATCAGACGTGCAAAAAGCAGACTACAAAGGAATGCGATAAGATACTGGTTCCAAACTGAGGCTTTTGATTCCAGTAATGATGACTAATTATCTGAAAAGCCTTTTGCTTTAAAAGTGAAATAAAGGACATACTGTTATATGCACAGCTGAGCTCCCAAGAGAAGGAAATCTCAAGGGCCAAACAAGAAGAATAAATGAAACCATGGAGTAGAAGTATGGCACTTAAACATAAAAGTCCAGTTTGTGCAGGTTTTGTGGCGCCGCCTGAGTGTCTCTGTGATCCAGAATTGAGTTTTTGGGGCACGTGGGTGGCTCAGTCGGTTAAGCATCCGACTTTGGCTCAGGTCATGATCTCACGGTTCATGAGTTTGAGCCCCTTATCAGTCTCGCTATTGTCAATGCGGAGCATGCTTTGGATCCTCTGTCCCCCTCTCTGCCTCTCCCCACTGCTCACACACTCTCATTTAAAAAACAAAATTAAAAAAAAATTTTTTTTTTAAATAATAGGGGCGCCTGGGTGGCTCAGTCGTCTAAGTGTCCAACTTCAGTTCAGGTCATTATCTCACGGTTCATGGGTTTGAGCCCCGCGTCGGGCTCTGTACTGACAGCTAGCTCAGAGCCTGGAGCCGGTCTCTGGATTCTGTGTCTCGCTCTCTCTGACCCTCCCCTGCTCACGCTGTCTCTATCTTTCTCTCAAACATAAATAAAAAACATTTTAAAAAACTAAAAAAAAAATAAAGGAATTGACTTCTTCAGTTTTTGCAAATCAGAGAATTACATTCAAAGCCCCTTGCATGAAACCAGAATGACCCTTGTTGACTTGTATGCCCCCTCCCCCACACCCCCTCGGCACCAGGGACCACAAAGAAACTTGCATGGCACCAGGATCTAATGGGAAAAGGACTACCACGGAAATCTCCAAGCATAGGCCTGATCTGCATGGAGCTTGATGCCTACATTTATCTGTCCATTTAGGCTCGGACCTGAGTGCCTGGAATAAGCAAAACCATTCTCATCTTACAGCCAACACCCTGCAGAAGAGGACTTTATAATCCAAATGCAGTGAGCATGAAAATCCTCCATAACTGAGAATCGGCACACAGGAACAAAGGAGGCCTCACGCTCAAGAATTTTAGATAATCAATTAATCCAACAACATAAACGGAGTAGGTTTAAAATAATTACTTGGAGGGGCACGTGGGTGGCTCAGTCGGTTAACCGTCCGACTTCGGCTCAGGTCATGATCTCACGGTTCGTGGGTTCGAGCCCCGCATCAGACTCTGTGCTGACAGCTCAGAGCCTGGAGCCTGCTTCAGATTCTGTGTCTCCCTCTCTCTCTGTCCCCCACCACCCACTCATGCTCTGTTTCTCTCTGTCTCAATAATAAAAAACATTAAAAAATAAACATTAAAAAAAATAATAAAAAATAATACCTGGAGCCCTGCCCTTGTTCCTCCCATGCCTATACTCTTCTTCCTTCAGAGACTGCCATCTGGCTTATTCCCTCCCACTCGTCAGGTTTCTTATGGATCAGGGCTTTCCCACCCACCGGCTCTGTACAACAGCAGCAGCCCCAACACATCCCCTGTACGCACATCCCCGCGCATACACATCGTCTCTGGGTAGGTCAACCATTTACTGGATAGCGTTTTGTTTTGTTTTGTTTGAGAGAGAGAGCACGAGTGTGGGGGAGGGAAGAGGGAGGAGAGGGGGAGGGGAGGGGGAGGGGAGAGAGGGAGGAGAAGAGGGAGGAGGGAGAGGGAGGAGGGCGAGGGCGAGAGCGAGAGCGAGGGCGAGGGCGAGAGCGAGAGCGAGAGCGAGAGCGAGAGCGAGAGAGAGAGAGAATCCTAAGCAGCCTTCACACTCAGCACAGAGCCCAAGGCCGGGCGTGATCCTACAACCCTGGGATCATGACCTGCGCTGAAATCGAGTTGGACGCTTAACCATCTGAGCCCCACAGACGCCCCTACTGGAGAGTGTTTATGATGGTGTTTTTCCTCCACTAGGAATTAAGCTCCAGGAGGCAGCACCTTTCATTTATTTATAGCTGCCTCTCAGTGCCTACTAGTACGTGTCTGGCACGTAATAGGTATTCAATAAATAGTTTCTTGGATGACTGCCTGAATGATCAAATAACAAGAAAGAAAAACATAAAGCTACTGAACTAAAGATGGAAAAGAGACAATGAAGGTAAAAATTTACAGAATTCAACACTGTCGCTCCGGGAATCTATGAAACCTCAACGAAGAGGTTCTCACTCATCACAGATCAGTGAGAACAGGGTGATCAATAAATGTCCTGAGCTACAACCCTATCCATGAAGTAAGGAAAAATCCTATCACTACTTCATATCCTATTAAAAATTCTACATGAAGACTAAATGTAAAAAAGCCAAATATTTAGAAGAGACTTTCTTCCTGACCTTAATAGAAAGAAGTATTTTATTAAACAAGATACAAAATACACAAATTATAAATATAAATTTTTGTATTTTGCTCAAATACATAAAGAACTCTTAGAAATTATTAAGAAAAAGACAACCCTTCAAAAAAATAAAGGATATAAAGTGACAATTTTCAGGGCAGGAAATCAAACCACAATGGTAAGCAATTTGATAATTCCTTATTACTCCTAGGAGTAAACAGGCCTTTGTGACAGGAAAACTGACGCTTTCATATCAACATAGATAAGTCTCAAAATAATGTTGTGTGAATAACTGCAGAATCAAGTGTACAGTATGATACCCTTCATATAAAGTTTAAAAACATACTAGCCCCATTGTAATAAGCAGGCCTAAGAACGATTAAGGTCAAATTTATCAGAATTCAGAATAGTACCTACACCAAGTAGGAGTCCACCAGAGTTTAAACTTAGAAAAAAGAATTCTGAAGCACATACGGTAAAAGACTTGACAAAGCTAAGGGGAAGGTATACAGGCATCTGTTAAAGTTGCTACACTTCATTTTTAATTGAAATCTTTAAAAAAAAAAGTCAGAAGAAAGGAACAGAACTTTTTTCAATGGTTAAGACAGTAATATGGAACATATACTGGAGGAATTCCCAAAATACAGATAGAAAAACTGAGGGAGAGGAAAAACATAAAGGATAGAGAAGAGAGAGGCTAGTACACTGGTAAATCACATGCCTAAATAAAGGACCAGACCAAGCATAATCAGAGCAGGAATCAAAGATGTACCAGAAGCTCAAGAGAGTGGAATCTTAGAAATGAAGGTTCACTACAGACCAGGCACCGTTCAGAGAGAGACTAAGCCCCCAGCCTTAGGCTAATAAAACTTCCAACTCCTACAAAGCAACCGGGCAGGAAGAAACAGGCCATCTACAAAAGGCGGCAAAGCAGTTGGCTGCAGAATTCTCTGCAATAAATCCCAGTAAGTCAAAACTCCAGATCGTCGAGAAAACAAGTGGGAAAAAGGACAAGCAGAAGACTGTTAAACTGTACTCATCTCATCTTACAGAACAAAGTGAAAACAATTTTTTTTTCCCGGAGTCAAATATATCTTACAGAAAATTTATGTCACCCCTAAAACAACGGACTCCTATGAAAACCCTGAAACTGAAAACCCTATGTATGCCTTCCTTCCAAACCGTAGTGGAAGCTGAAAAAAGGTCCCTCTAAAAGGGACCTGAGACCAAAAGAAGTAACAAAATGGAAAGCATTTTTAAACGCAAAAATTAGGGGACCCCTAATTGTGATTTCAAGCCCCGCGTCAAGCTCTGTGCTGACAGCTCGGAGCCTGAAGCCTGTTTTGGATTCTGTGTCTCCCTCTCTCTGTTCCTCCTCCACTCCTCTCTCTCTCTCTCTCTAAAATAAACATTAAAAGAATTTAAAAAATAAAATGCAAAAATGAGACCAAGTATTACTCTCAATACTAATTTTACTATAAGCTTTGAGATTCTGTATAATAAGACAATGGCATTCAGATTGTTTAAAAAATCCAAACACGGTCTTCTACAAAAGACACACTGAAAAAAAATGACTTAGAAAAAGTTTAGTAAGATATAGTCAACAACATAAAGCTAAAATTTGGTATGAATACCTTAAGACCAAAAAAAAATCATTTTTCAGATAAAGGGCTAACTCACAATGAAGATACCTATCTAGAACTGTTTAAGCAAGAATAAAAGCATGTATGAAGAAAAAAACCACAAAGCCAAATCATTTTGTCTAAAATTAGACAAAATCAGCAAGGATATAGGACTTGAACAACTATAAACTATAAACCAGCTAGATCTACCCAACATGCACAGAACATTCCACCCAACAACAAAGGAATGCACATTCTTCTCAAACATACATACAACAGTCTCCAGGACAACCATACACTGGGCCATAAATCTAGTTTCAATAAATTAAAAGGACTGAAATCATACAGAGCATGTTCTCTGACCACAATGGGATCAACTTAAAAGTCAACAACAGAGGAAAATACTGGAAATAAATATACGAAAACTAATCCACACGCTCCAAAATATCCAATAAATCACAAAAATAGAATCACAAAAATTAGAAAATACCTGGAGATAAAGGAAAACACAACACACCAAAATTTATGGGATGCAGCTAAAGAAGTTGAGAAAAAAAATTTGTTTTTTTTTTAATGTTTAATTGAGAGAGAGACAGAGCGTGAGCAGGGGAGGGGCAGAGAGAGAGAGAGGCACAAAATCAGAAGCAGCTCCAAGCTCTGAGCTGTCAGTATAGAGCCCAACGTGAGGCTCAAACTCCGAGCAAGATCATGGCTCAACCGACTGAGCCACCCAGGCACCCTGGAAAATTTATAGTTGTAAACACCTATACCGTATTAGAAAAGAAAGCTTTACATCAACAACCTAATCTTCCACCTAAGAAACTAGAAAAGGAGCAAAATAAACCCAACCCAAGCAGGAGAGAGAAACCAAGGAGAAACCAGTCAGGAAGGTCCTACACAAATTTAGCGGTAATAAGTACATCGCACTGCAGCAAACTCGTACACAGTAAGTACTCAATGAGGGGCCAGCCACCCTTTCCCTAACAACTCTACACGGCACACACAGGGTCTACTAGTACTCTTCTCTCACTGACGAGGGGCCCAGAGGAGAGAAGGCACGTAATTGTCTGCAGTCACACTATGAAGCAGAAGAGCCAGAATTCAAACGTGGGCTCCAGATGTCAAACATTCATGACATCAAATACATGACCAAAATTACTTCTACTTTCCAGAAGTGTTCTGATTATCTAAAATATGAAAATGAATGAAACTTTAGGCTCAAGGAGAGGAGGAGAAATGAACAGTGTAAAAAAAGAATCTCTTGAAGAGAGGAAATAAATCCATGAAATTTAAGAATTTGGAAAGGAATATGATCTCATAACAGAATACGGCCAACTGTGCTTTAAAAATATAATTCCATAAAGTTCCTTCTAGGAAAATATAGGCCTCCAAACTTCTTTCACCCATGCATTCATTTCTTCAAGATACTGAATTAATTAATTAATTAATTAATTTTAAGTAGGCTCCACACCCAACCTGGGGCTTGAACTCTCACCCTAAGATCAAGAGTCACATGCTTTGCCAACTGAGCCAGCCAGGAACCCCTATTCAAGGTATTTTTCTCACACACACACACACACACACACACACACACACACACACGGAAATCACAAGTGAGGGAGGGGCAGAGAGAGAGGAAGACACAGAATTGGAAGCAGGCTTCAGGCTCCGAGCTGTCAGCACAGAGCCCCATTTGGGGCTCGAACGCACAAACTGTGAGATCACGACCTGAGCCAAAGTCAGAAGCTCAACCAACTGAGCCACGTTGTGCTCTTGCCACTGATCGAGACACTGAAATCAAATCAAGAAAATGGAAGAAACTTAAATGTATGAGTAATCAAGGAAAGAACAAGATACCAGAGAAACCCCTCTACAGGAAGTCTGGCCCATACAGTTTCCTGGTTCCTACCACTTTCCTGGACTGGATCACTCCCATGGAATATCCCATATTCCAGAACGGAAAACAGAGAAAGCTTATCAATTCATTTTATCACATTGATAAAATCCTGTGATGATAAGCACAAGAAATATACTATGGATTTCACATAAGGAAATATATGTAAAATTCTAAATAAAATATCAGTATTAATTATTATACTGAAGTACACTTAACCAATTAGTAGCAAGCCTGGTTTGCCCTACATATATAAAAATAAGTCTTCATAGTTTGGCACCAAATATAAAACAAAGTTGTCCAATACTACTATTATTTAATGTTGTCCTGAGGTCATAGGCAATGAACTAAATTTAAGAAGGGTGGGGAGAAAAAAAAAAAAAAAGAAGGGTGGGGAGAGACACAGAAGTAGATCTAAATGGAAACACCATGATTTCTTAAATGTAGAATTATACATCTAGAAATAAGAGTATCAACTGAAAATTGGGGCGCCTGGGTGGCTTAGTCGGTTAAGCGTCCAACTTTCGCTCAGGTCATGATCTCGCGGTTCGTGGGTTCGAGCCCCGCGTCGGGCTCTGTGCTGACTGCCAGCTCAGAGCCTGGAGCCTGTTTCAGTCTGTGACTCCCTCTCTCTCTGACCCTCCCCTGCTCACGCTGTCTCTCTCTCTCCTAGAAATAAATAAAAAGCATTAAAAAAAAAAATTTTTTAAAAAAAGAGTATCAACTGAAAAGCAAATAGTGTAGTAAAGTGTCCACTAAGAATCAAATGTAACAAAATCCCTCTCCCACCCACAGGAAAGAATCTGTAAGAGCCATGCCGGGGTGCTCAATGGAAAGACCCTACACAGGCAGCCTCCCATACCACACTTCACTTGACTGAACTTTGCAGATGGTGCATTTTTCACAAATTGAAGGTCTGTGGCAACCCTGCATGGAGCAAATCTATCGGTGCCATTTTTCCAACAGCACTTGCTCATTTCGTGTTGCTGTGTCACATTTTGGTAATTCTCACAATATTTTAAACTTTTTCATTATTATTATACTTGTCATGGTGATCAGTGATCAGTTATCTTTGATGTTACTTTTGTAACTATTTGGGGGGAGCACAAACTGCACCCATACAAGACGGTGCATGCCAGATGGTAAACTTAGCAAGTGTGTGCGTTCGCAGTGCTCACCTACTGGCTGTTGCCCCACCTCCCCGCCTCTCCTGGGGCTTCCCTATTCCCTGAGACAAAACAATACTGAAATTAGGCATTAATAAGCCTACAATGGCCCCTAAGTGTTCAAATGAAAGGAAGAGTCACATGCCCCTCATTTTGAATCAAAACCTGTAAATGACTGAGCATCTCAGAAGCTGAGACAGGTTGAAAGGTTGGCTTCTTGTGCCAAACACTGGTGTTGTAAATGCAAAGGGAAAGATCTTGAAGGAGAAGAGAAAAGAAGAGTGCTAGTCGGGTGAACACACAAATGGTAAGAAAGTGAAACAGCCTTTTTGCTGACGTGGAGAAAGGTTTAGTGGTCTGGACAGAAGGTCAAACAAGCCCCAATGTTCCCTGAAGCCAAAACCTAATCTAGAGCAAGACCCGAATGCTCTCCAGTTCTGCGAAGGCTGAGAGGTGAGGATGCTGCAGGAGAAAAGCTAGAAGCTAGCAGAGGATGGTTTAGGAGGTTGAAGCAAAGAAGCCGTCTCCATCCATAACATAAATGTGCAAGGTGAAACAGCGAGTGCTGATGTAGACGCTGCAGCAGGTTATCCAGAAGATTCTAGATCATCGTCAGGATGATTAATACATGGTGTGCCTGAGTGGCCCAGCCGGTCAAGCATCCACCACTTCCTATCAGCTCAGGTGGTGATCTCTTGGTCATGAGATCGAGCCCCAAGTTGGGCTCCACACTTCCCTACTGGGATTCTCTCTCTCTCCCTCTCTCTGCCCCTCCCCTGCTTATGCACTTGCACATGCTCTCTCTCAAAATAAATAAACTTAAAAAAAAAAAAAAAAACACTATACCAAATAACAGATTTCTGATGTAGATTAAACAGTTTTCTATTGGATGAAGATGCCACCTAGACTTTCATAGCTATTGAGAAGCCAATGCCTGGCTTGAAAGCTTCAAAGGACAGGCTGACTCGCCTGCTAGGGGCTAATGCAGCAAGTGATTTTATGTTGAAGCCAATGCTCATCTGCCACTCCCAAACTCCTAGGGCCCTTAAGAATCACGCTAAATCTACTCTGCCTGTGCTCTAACAATGGAACAACAAAGCCTGGATGACAGCACGTCTGTTTACAACATGATTTACTGGATATTTTAAGTCCACCGTTGAGGCCCACTGCTCAGAAAAAAAAGATACCTTTCAAAATATTCTGCTCATGGACACTGCACCTGGTCACCCAAGAGCTCTGACGGAGACGGACAGAGAGATTAATGTTTTCGTGCCTGCCGACACCACATCCATTCTGCAGACCATGGATCCGGGAGTTAATTTTGACTTTCAAACTGGGCAAAGTAAATTGAAAACCTTCTGGAAAGGATTCGCCATTCTAGGTGCCATTGAGAACATGTGTGATTTGGGGCGCCTGGGTGGCTTAGTTGGTTAAGCGTCCGACTTTCGCTTAGGTCATGATCTCGCGGTTCATGGGTTCGAGCCCCGCATCGGGCTCTGTGCTGACTGCCAGCTCAGAGCCTGGAGCCTATTTCGGAGTCTGTATCTCCCTCTTTCTCTTACCCTCCCCTGTTCATGCTGTCTCTCTCTCTCTCCTAGAAATAAATAAAAATATTTAAAAAAAAAAAAAAGAACACGTGTGATTCATGGGAGGAGGTCAAACAATCAACATTAACGGGGGTTTGGAAGACACTGATTCCAACTCTACAAAGGACTTTGAGGGGCTCAAGGCTCCAGTGGAGGCAGACGGAGCAGGTATGGCAGGAGCTGGAGTTAGGAGCGGAGCCTAAACATGTGCCTGAAGGGCGTGCTCTCAGGATGAAACCTGAATGGACACGGAGTTGCTTCTTGTGGATGCGCAAAGACAGTGGTTCCCTGAGACGAGATCTACTCCTGGTGAAGATGCCGAAGACTGTCGAAATGACAACAAAAGACTTAGACTATTACATGAACTCAGTTGGTAAAGCAGCAGCAGGGTTTGAGGATCGACTCCAATTTTGAAAGAAGTTCTACTGAGGATCAGATGCTATCAAACAGCATCACATGCTACAGAGAAATCATTTATTAATGAAAGGATCAATCAGTGTGACACACTTCACTGTCATCTTCTATTAAGAAATTGCCACAGCCACCCCAACCTCCAGCGACCACCACCCTGATCAGTCAGCAGCTGTCCACACTGAGGGAAGTCCCTCCACTGGCAGAAAGATGACGACTCCCTGAAAGTTCAGGTGACGCTTTTTAGCAATGGAGTATTTTTCAATTAGGGTATATACATCTTGGGGGAGTATGTACATTTTTTAAACATGCTATTGCACACGGTAAATGTAAATTTCATATGCACTGGGAAACAAAAAGATTCATTTGATCTGCTGTACTGCGCTATTCACTTTAGGACAGTGGCCTGAAACCGAACCCACGATACCTGCGATACCTCTGTGCCCGTGCTGCGGGGACAGTGTAGTGGTGACTCTCTTGCCAGCACAGCTGTTTATTCCGGCATCCATTCTTGTGGGCTGTTGAGGACTGGGCTTAAAATGCCATGTAACCCAATCCAGCCAATGAGAAGTAAGGATAAACCTACTTGAGAACTGATAGCAAAGATTACCTTGATTCTAAGAGAAACACCAGAGAAGTTTCCTTTTCCTCTGCATGTTGCCATTTCTGGATAAGGTTCCTGGGACCCAGTCCTCAACAGGAAAAGTGGGATTACCATGAGTCTCTAAAACCGACCAGGATCCATTCCTAACGGAGGACAGATTCCCCTCCTCGTGAATCACGTTTCAACCACAAGGGGAATGTGAAGAGAAAGCCAAGACACTGAGAATGCGTGAGGAGGGATGGAAAGAATCTCCTTCTTCAGGATCTCAATGACCTGTGTGTCAAGTAACTCAACAACCTGCCCCCTTTCCATGAACTGCCAGTTACGGGAGAGTTGGTGCCCTTAATGCTTAACTGAAATTCTGTGCTATTTGCAGTGAAATGCTAACTTATTTAAAGGGCAATCTCCCCAAACTCACTGAAAACTATAATGCAAATCTAATAATTCAGTCTCAAAGCATTTTAGGGACTGACAAAATGATCTAAAATGCACATAAAAACAGAATAAGATGGGAGGAAATCTTAACAAAAGAAGCATGCGTGTAACCTGTTTTACTGTGTAACTCAAACATATGCTACCATAGAGCTCAAACAACACATCAAGTCATCTGATGAATGAATCGAATGGAAACCCCATAAGAAACACAAGCATATGCTCATTTACAGTAAGTATGTAATGATAATAAATTATCATCTTCAGGATAGTAGTGACCAACTTCACACCAAAATTAACCTCAAATATGTTAAAAAGTTATGCGTTAACCCTGTTTAAAAACAAAAAAGGCAAATTAAAAAAGATGAGTGAATATTTACCTGATTTCAAAGTTGAAAATTACCTTTTTAAGCAGTAAGCTCTGAAGAATGGGGACTTCTGCCTCACTTGCTTCTATCAAATCCTAGAATCCCTGGCATAGAACAGCTATGTTCTATGTATTTAAAATTATGTATTTAAAATTAATAAAAGCAGGGGCACCTAGGTGGCTCAGTCAGTTATGCATCTGACTCCTGATTTCAACTCAGGTCATGATCTCATGGTTTGAGTTCGAGCCCCCCATCAGGGTCTGTGCAGACAGCATGGAGCTTGCTTGGGATCCTGGATCTCTCTCTCTCTCAAAATAAATAAACATTTAAAAAATTAACTTAAATTAATAAAAGCACAGAACATACACATAAATGAATTCAGATCTAATTCCAAAAAAATTAAAGACAAGTGCAAGTCGTACTGTGTGATTCATTTATATAAATTTTAAAAAGAAACCCGCAAAAACAAAACACGATTCACCAGAACAGCATCTCGGGGGTGAGAAGAACGGGGCTGGGGCCAAACACACACAGGTTGCAAAGGTACTCTTAGTGTTGGGTCACTACCTGTTATACTCATTATCCCTTAAACTATACAAATTTTAGTTTCACATTTCTTTTTTTAAAAAAAATTTTTATGTTTATTTATTTGAGAGAGAGGGAGAGTGTGAGCAGAGGAGGGGCAGAGAGAATATCCCAAGCAGGCTCCACACTACCAGCAGAAAGCCCAGTGTGGGGCTTGAACTCACAAACTGCGAGATCATGACCTCAGCCGAAATCAAGGGTCGGATGTGTAACTGACTGAGCCACCCAGGTGCCCCACACACATTTAAAAAAAATTAAAACAAACAAAAAAATCCAAAGGTCTGAAATCTATAGACACAAGTAAGGGAAAAGAAAAAACCTGATAGGAAAGAGTCAATATTCTTAGAAAACAGCACCAATAAATGATCAATCCCATTGCTTAGCAAACATCACTACCATATCACCAATCTGGCAAAGGTTATAAAAATCAGGGACTTTGCGGAGAAGGAACACACTGCCTGATCATGATAATAAAAACAATCGCTAACACTCGAGTAGCTGCTAAGTACATTGTTCTAAGCACTTTATGGATATTAACTCATTCAATCTTCCTAATGGTCCTACGAGAGAGTATTGCTCTTACCCCCATTATGAGGATCAAAAGCACACAGGGCTTAATTAATTTGATCAAAGTCACGAAGCAAATAAATAAGCAGAACCTGAAAATGTAAATGAATACAGTCCTTTCAAGGACAATTTTGCAATATTCGTCAACGAGTTTAAAATGTACTCCTTTGAGGGGCATCTGGGTGCCTCAGTGATTAAGCGGCGACTTCGGCTCAGGTCATGATCTCATGGTTCGTGGGTTCGAGCCCCGTGCTGACAGCTATCTCAGAGCCTGGGGCCTGCTTCGGATTCTGTGTCTCCCACTCTCTCTCTGACCCTCCCCCGCTCACGCTGTCTCTCTCTCAGAAATAAATAAAACATTAAAAAAAAAAATTAAAAAAAAAAAGAAAAAGAAAATGCTTGGCTCAACAGCTAACACTATTTACACATTTGTAATAATATAGACAGGAGCAAAAATTACACTAAATGTTTCCTTTTCTGTAAGTTAACAGATTCTAAAAATAATTGCAAAAATAGTTTTATACGTTATTTAGAAATATAAAGGAAAATACCAGATGAAATTGGTTAAGAGTTGAAAATTACTCTAAGACATGTGGCAAGGAAATGCTGTTTTTAAATTAAGTCTCAGAACATCCTTTGACTTTTTATACTACATACATAAGAAAATAATTTTTTTAATGTTCAAAAAAATCAGAGAATATCCAGAAAAACACACATAAAACATAAGTGCCCTATAAATCTACCAACCAGAGGTAATCACTGTCTGTATTTTGGTATAATTCAGTCCTGCTCTATACCTACATCTATATCTACATTGGACTCCTAATACTGCTTAGAAATCTGTTTTCACTTAATTTTGTACTGTAATAACATTATGTATTTATAATGAGAAACAAAATCAGTTCCCTAGACCAAATTTATACATGAGCTTAAGTAATACACTTTTGGGACAGAGTTGGTCAGGTAAATAAAAAGCATATAAATTTGACAGTGGATGTACTTGTTTAAAACTGAGTGAAAATAGGGGGTCTGGGTGGCTCAGTCGGTTAAGCTTCCAACTCTTGATTTCAGCTCAGGTCATGATCTCACGGTTTGTGAGTTCAGCCCCACATCGGGCTCTGTGCTGGCATTGGGGAGCCTGCATGGGATTCTCTGCCTCCTCCTCTCTGTGCCCCTCCCCACCTCTTTCTATTTTCTTAAATGAGTAATAATGTATTTCTTTAGGAAAAATAAGATTAAGAATAATGTAACATTTTCTTTATTGCACGTAACTAGTAAAATGTAAAAATACCGTTTATAATAGAAATTAGTTTGCTCTCTCCAATGAGAATTCCTATGCCTGTAAATAAGTATTTTCACAATATACCACTAAATTAAAAAAAAAAAAGCATATACAATATGATCCCTATCTCTCTCTCTTTTTTTTTTAATGTTTTATTTATTTCTAGGAGAGAGAGAGAGAGAGAGACAGCTTGAGCAGGGGAGGGTCAGAGAGAGAGGGAGTCACAGGCTGAAACAGGCTCCAGGCTCTGAGCTGTCAGCACAGAGCCCAATGCGGGGCTCGAACCCACGAACCGCGAGATCATGACCTAAGCGAAAGTCGGACGCTTAACCGACTAAGCCACCCAGGCGCCCCGATCCTTATCTCTTAAGATGTAGACAGCACAGGCAAAGCAAGCCTGGAAAGATATACACCAAAAAGTAAAAAGTAGTTCTTTCTTTGTAGTATTATGGATGATCTTTGTTATCTTCTTCCTAATGATTTCCTAAATCATCTTAAATGCATTGGTATTACTTTTGGGAGTTAGAAACGTCTAAGGAACTGTCTACAGTCAATTCTCTAAATGAAAGACTGCAAGAGTGTGGACAGTTCAAAACTGAATTATTTGATAGCCAGACTCGTATTTATATATTCTGTGAATTCCCTCAAAGCCTCCACACCACACTGAAACTTTACTTGGGGCCTGTCTAGTCTTCTGCGCCTACATTCAACAAGTGCTGAGCCTCTATTACGTGCCAGGCACTGCTCTAGGCCCAAGGATTTAGCAGTGAACAAATAAGCTGAAATCTCTACCCTTCTTTGCTAGGGAAGACAAATACTACAAACACCTGGAACAAAAATATACTTTTAGTGGCCGTAGAAACCTGAGCACACAACACACACACACACACACACACACACCCACACACACCCCTACTTTCAAGTGTGAGGAAGTAAAGCAAAGGACAGGTGGGAAGAGATGATTGTTTTAGTTAGGGTAGGCCTTCTGAGGAAGTGATACCTGAGCAGCTGACTGAAGACAGCTGGCAACGCAAAGATATGGGAGAACAGGCTAGGTGGAGGGAGTAAGTGAAAAGGCCTTGAGATGGCAATGAGCTTGTACAGAACAGCACGACCAATGTGGTCGAAGTGGAGTGAGCAACGGGGAGAGCGGCAGTAGATGATATAGAAGTAGGTATGGGTCAAATCATATAGGGCCTTACAGGTCCATACAGGGATTCTGAAATTTATTCTATAGGTGATGCAAAGGCACTGAGGTTTAAAAGAGCAGTCTGCCTGCTGTATGGATAACAGATTGTGTAAAGGAATGCAAGGAAGCAGGAAAACTCTTGAGCGAACTATTACAGGTGTTCAAGCAAGAAGCAATACTATCCTGCACCAAAGTAGGATGGCAAGAGAATGAGACATGGTCTGATATAGATATATTTTGATGGTTGATCCAATATAACTTGATGAACTTTTACAATCAGGAATGAGGAAGGAATCACAGGTGATTCTTAGGTTCTTGGCTAAGCACGTGAATGAATGGTGGCGCCCTTTCTCACTGGGCTGATTGGCAGAGAAGCAACTTTGTGAGCGGCAGAAATCAAGAGACCCATTTCCAACATGTTAAGTGTGAAATGACCATTAGACATTCAGGTCAAGATGTCAGGTAGACAATCTTACCCAGTTCACATCTGTAGTTCATGTGTAAGTTGGGGATGAAGATGTACAACCGATATTTAAAGATATGGGGCTGTATGTTATCTCCTAGGGTGTGAGCCCTAAGGTCTGCTAACTTTAGAGGTGGCGAAGGGGAAAGTAAGTGATGGGTAAGGTGTCCCAGACGCCAAGTGAATAAAGCGCGTCCCGTAGGAGATAGCGACCACCTGGGTCAGAGCTGCTAATAAGCAGAGTAGGTAGGATAAGGTTTGAGAACTGGTGACCTGGATAGAGATGGCTTAGGTGCAGTGGTGGAAGAGAAAAACAGGGTTTATGTTTGAGAGACAATTGGAAGACAATGGAGTAAAAATAACTCTTTTAAGTCCTATTTACTGCTTTAGGGACAAGAGTTGACTGCTCTTTCTCTATAGCATCTTGTAGCTTTTAGCACAGCGTATGTGTGAAATAAGAATTATGGAATCAGTATCAAATCTGGTAATTCCCAATATTTCAAACCATATTAAGAAACCCAAATGGTCGAGAGCTAGAGCTTCCTGACCATGCCATTTTGTTCCTAAAACTGTTCTTTACTCTCTTCCCTCTGTAATGAGGATGAACTGCAAAAACCTGAGTTTCTCTTCATCTTTTATGACTTGGTAAATATCTGGTACCCAAATGTAATTAATTAGCCTTGTGACTGGTAGCTGAACCAAGAGAAAAGAGAAAGACCTCTCCTTTCTGCTTTCCAATTTTCCAGAGGTTGTATATAATAAAAGTCAATTAAGTTAACCACCAAAGGGTTACACAAACAAACAAACAAACAGTGGTCAAGTTATTTAAACAAAACATCTTATCCCAAACCCTCTGCTGAGATTTTAAAAATCGCCACTTAATTCCCCAAGTGGATAACTTGCCCTCCCCCCAGATTCAGACACCTTTCCCTTTTATCCCAGTAGAACAGTGAAGCTCTATGGCAAAAAGGCAATGTCCAGAAAACAGTCAGGTCTCCCTACCTGACAAAATGTCTTCTGCTAATTCCTTTTCTCTTTCAATTTTTTCCTCTAGGGTTGAAATGCAGAATTCATAGCCAGCAAGAGCAAATTCCTGTCTGTAAAGCAAAGATCAGCAATCGGCTGTTCACCTTTTCACAAACTCCTCTTCTATCGCATTTTCCTAGCCTTGGTTTGAGTACTGTTAGTAAGGGAAGTGTAAGATGGGAAGCACCGTCTCCCACTAATGGCTTCAGGTGAGTCTGTTTCTCCATTTGGGAAAGCCTGACATCAGCTACAAGCAGTATTATTACGAACAGAGACTAAGGCTGCCTGCAGCAAGGGTTCTAACTACTGATCTTATGCAATTTCTGGAGAGGTTTATTAGCTTTATTAGTTTTCCAATCTGTAGGTCTTCAATGAAAGCTTCTTTTGCGTAAATGGAATTCCTAGCTATGGTGCTAGAAGGCATTGAGCCTGACTCTAATCCTGGACCCTCAATCAATTGGAGAGGCCACCCAAACGTTAGGCAGGCTGACTGTAAAGAACCAGCTGTCAACTGTGGTTTCTACAAAGAGATGTACAAACACAACAGAATCCCTGCTCCTTCCAGAAGCTCACCCCTGGTTCTTGCCCTTCCGCTATGGCTCTAGTTTCTCAGCAGAAGCGGCACTACAAAGCTCGCCCCTTTTCCTCTAGTGCTTTGCCAAGGGAGAACAGATCACCCCACCGTTGTACTCTGTTCTCAGAACAGAAGCTTCTCCAGACCCGAACCTTAGCAGGAGGGACCCTATCCAGCCAGGACATGGGGCAGGCGGAAGGCTGCTCACTAGATGCTTCCAGTCAGAGCAAAATGTGTATTAACAATTCCCCTACTAATATCAGGGTTCCTAAGCCCCAACTCTAGTTATGTATCTTCTGGCCTCATGCTTCTCTTAATAAGACTAAAAGAAAAAATACTTTTGAGAAGGGTACAGAGGAATCACAGGCTAATTGTCAGGGGCTACTACATACGCTTGTCCCTGTATGAGACCAGGAATTCGTCTTTCTCTCCACTGGGATTAGCTTCAGACTTCTTTTATCCTAGAAGTTCATACCCCATCGACATCCAGGCCTGTCTGTTTACTCCTCCGAAAGAGACTGATCCCAGCTGTAACACTCCCCAGCACAGGCCAACCTCAAAGCTCCTCCAAAGACTTGCAGTCAAAGGCCCTCAGAAGCTCTGGCCTGTCTAGTATCCAACTAAGTGCAAGGAGAAGAGCCAGGTTCTGCTGAGAGTGAAGGAGCCGGTGACTAGGGCAGCAGGCCCAGTGCCAGGGCCCCTGGCCACAATGAGCATTCTTGTTACAGCATTAGGTGTGAGGTCATTCCAAACTTCTGGTACCCAACTACTATAGCAGCCAAAAACCCAAGGAAAAGCTCATCTTAGAGCTTCCCTCCAATGTACTCTTAACTCTCTAGAGGAGTTCTCTGCTTACATCCTATGTGTTTCTCCTCTGAACTCCGCCTAGACAGGATGAAAGGCACCAGGCCCCACTCGGACCTCTGGCACACATCCATGTTATTCCCAAAGCCTTTCCGGTGAAGCATGAAGATTCTTCTTTATAAGAATTGAGACTCACCTAGTACTTCTCAATTAGCACCGATTTCCTATCCTACTTATCCAGAGGTCACTTCTCCACTCCTAGAGCTTTCTCCTTCTTAAAACCGGCCTACCTGATCACCTTTACACGTTTTAAAAACACTGCCTTCTAGACTAGCCACTGAGACACTCCCGTGTCAACCCCCTCATCATTCAACTATATGTCTAATTTCCTGGTTTGTTGATACTTCTATCCAAAAATGGTTGCTTCAAAGTATATTGTTCCCAACAGCTTTTACACCGCTCCCTCTTCTAGGAAGAGCTAAACTAAAGTTCTAACGGTGACTTCCCTTCCCGATTCAGGCAGGAACAGAACGCTTGATTAGCTTTGTCACAGCGCAGCCAGAGGTGTGAGGGCTGTAGGCCCCCCTCAAAAGTCTACTGGAAACGGCAGGGCAAAACTTGGAAAAGACTAAAGATTTCAACAATGAGGGAGGGAACCCTTTGATTGTGACACCCAGTGTTTCTGAGACCTGTGAATGGAAGGTAAATGAAAATTATATAACATCCTGGGGTTAAAGTTAACTGCCCACAGCCCAACTCTCTGGTGGCTACCACACCTATATTCTGACTATACTTACCTATTTTGAGCAGCATAGATACTGGCCAGCTTTAGAGAGATTTCAATTATCGCATTGTCTTCCTGTTGGGAGAAAGAAAAAATGAAGAAAATTCACAACAACCTAAATTTCCTTATGGATTATTATCTCTGATAAACATCTAGACTGACTTTGGCCTCAAAGCCATAGCTTTTATCCTTTAGGAGGAATTAAACAACTGAATTCCTCAGCAACTATGTTTTTGCATGAGTGAAAGCCTGGTAGTTTCTATAAAGGTCTGGGGAGGGGCGGGGGGGGGGGAATAATCCACCTTTTTTTTTTTTTTTTTCCCACCAAAGCACATGTTGGGGGCTGGGTGGAGTTTCCAGGAAGCAAAACTATTTTGAAAACTGCTTCAGCTGGGGCCCAAACCTAGGCAATGTTCTTACCTGTTGCATGCCCCCTCCAAGCAGGTAACTCATGGTTGCTTTAAAAAGCTTCTCTGCCTAAAAGCACAAGGAAAAGTTTTTCTTTTACTTGGGCCCCACTATCTATATAACTAAGTACTAGTCTGATGCATCATCTCTTATAAAACACAACACACACACAGAAAAATATCCTTGTGATGGGAAAACAGACAAGAATACCAAGACCCCACATCCTGTGGGCACCTTAAAAAGTACTCTGTGATGAGCAGAAACCAACTACAGAAATTAACTTTTCATTCAAACCCTACTGTGGCAGAGACTGCAACCTGTCCGCTAATTATTTACCGCCCCCATCTTTTCAGTTACGGAATCTTCTCCCTTTTAATAGATCAGCCTCCTTTCCCCCTAGGTGCAGTCACATGATGGAAGTTTGGGCCAAGAGATGCAGGTAGAAGGAATGGGAACAGTTTCTAAATCCTATTTTATAAGGAAGCCGCCTGCCGCTTCCCTCTTCTTCCTTCCCGGCAGCTGGAGGTGAGCCAGCTCACCTATGCAGATGAGAACACATCTTAGAAGGAACCCAGGGACACCTGGGTGGCTCAGTCAGTTGAACATCTGCCTCTTAATTTTGGCTCGGGATCGCACTGTTCATGAGTTCAGGCCCCGCAGCCAGCTCAGGCACTGACGGTGCAGAGCCTGCTTGGGATTCTCTCTGTCCCTCCCCTGCTAGAGCGAGTGAGCTCTCTCTCTCTCTCTCAAAATAAATAAACTTAAAAAAATATAATAATAACGCAGGCTTCCGGACCACTTCATAGAGCAGAGGTACCTACCCTTCTTTAGTGTAGCTACCTGTAGAATAATGTTTTAAAAAGACATACACCTTGTGGTTTTGAGTCACTCCATTCTGGGGTCTCTCCGTTACAGCAGCTTTGCCTGCACCCTTACTAACAGAGGCCCCTTGAAGCTAGTCCTTCACAAATGCAAAATATTACAAAGTGATTTACTTACTTACATTTTCAAGTTGACCCCGTATAAATGCTAAGTTGGCCATCTGAAAGCAAATTACAAATGAGTTTTCAGTTTAAAGCACTGTATTCTACTTATTTCAAAACTTTTAAGTTAATGACTCCCTTTTGCCTTCACCTTCTAAATTAAAAAACAGTTCAAAGAGAAAGGTCTGTCACTAATCTGCTAACATTAAAGTACAGCAATGCCGTGAGTGTAAATAGCTGCACAATCTTTGTTGATGATAAGCTAAATCTAGATCCACTCATCACTGAAGAAACAAATACTGGTATTTTAGTTTTCGGTCTGGGATTTAGACTTTGTATAAGTGACACCCCAAGGGTAATAACATTTGAAACCAAAAGAAAACTCAGTAAAAACAAAAACCAAAGAGCTTTACAACATCCTGAAGGGCAGGAGTGTAAATCAGGAGAGCTAACAATCCTGCTCTTGCACCCACCCTCCATCGTCAATGGCTGAGATTGGTTAGAAGAGTTACCAAATCATAAGTGTAAGTGATGGCCTTCCTGTTATCGCTCTGATAGGCAAGACGAAGAGCGTCATGTAAAATTAGCTCAGCCTCTTCTGGCTCATCTTTCATGATGCTCAACTGAAAAGAAAAAAACAAAGAAAATAACAGAAAATGAAAGGTAAAGAAAGCAGATGTATGTGCTACCAGACAGAAGTGGATATGGCTATCCATCCCCATACACAGGAGAAAGCTAGTCATTCAATTTGCCAAATATTTTTCGAACTCCAACTACGCACCAGAATTTATGTCTACGATGGTGACAGGGTGGTCAGCTTCCCTTGCAGCTATGTGTGGCCATACAACAAATATTTGGAATGTGAGCACTTTTATAAGGAACGCCATCATAGCTTATAAGGAAGCTGCTTGCCCTACATCTTTTTCTCTTGTGGAACGAATAAGCTTAACGACAACTAATGATAAAAGCTATGAAGAAAAGTAAAGGGAAGGAACAGTAAAGGGTCTCCCCTCTAAATGGGAGTCAGAGAAGCCTTCCAAGGAAATGACAGTTCAACTGCGGCAGGAAGCAAAGAGTCAACCAGGAATTACAGGGAAAAGTTATGGGGGGAAATGACCCACAAAGCAGGGGATGAACAAAGGCATTACAGGCTGAAGAGAATGGTCTTCAAAACCCATCCAAGAAACTAAAGGAAACGGATGTGAAGGGAAAACAATGAGCCAGAGGATTACTGCCAAATTGGTGGGCAAGGCAGAGCGGCATAGGTTCAGGGTCTTGCTGCATGGAGAGTAGGTTGGGGCGGAGGTGGGGGGGGTGGACAGGGCGGGCAAGACGACTAGATGGCAGACCGTGGCAATGTGGCCAGCATAGTGCCAGAGGAGACAGAGAAAAGGGACAGATTTCAGGAATACTTTATATTTGGGGGCAACAGGATTTGTGGCTGGGCTGTAAGTGTACCGAGAGGCAGTGGTAAGGTCCCGTGAGTTTTAAGAATGACTAGAAGGTTTCCGGGCAGAAAAACGGGGTAGATGGTAGCAAAGAAAGAGAAGATGGTGAAGGATGGCGCAGGGGACGCCATTAAGAATTCAGGAGTCTAGCTCTGGGCAAGTCAAGTCTGAGGGGCAGGGGAGGCTTCAAAGTGGAGACGGGTGTCGGTAGCACACTGCAGTACAGGAATGTAAATTCGGACCTCTCTGAGCATCGAGGCGGTGGGGAGCCCCACGGTAGAGAGGAGCTAACCTGGGGAGAAAACAGGAAAGAATGTGGAGACACGGAAGGCATTAGAAAGATCGGAACCACACCGTGCACACCGAACACTGAAGTGCATTTTCTGGACGCTACGTACGTGCCAAATTCTCTATGCCAGTCCTTTCGGGCTGGCTGGCTCCCTGATTTAAAAAAAAGAAAAAAAGAAAAAAACTACAAAAACACTTCGGCTAATTTTGCTTGGATAAAAAGAGCGATGCCTCTGGTGCCCTCACCATCTGCACCGGAGACTGCAGCGGTCTGACTGCAGGCTTTGGAATCTGACAAGCCTGGACGGATGCCAACCCCGCCCCCCCCCCACCCCCTACCCCCACCCATGACCCATCGAATTCTGGGCAATTCTACCCTCGGAGCCTCCATCCAGTCTGCGGGGACTGGAGCGCGCACCTCACACCCACAAGGCCAACGACGGGCCTCGCTCACAAAGGCCGCCTCACCTTGGCTCGCTTCAGCAGCTGGATGATCTCGGCCTCGGTCTCGTCCGCCGCGCCCTCGGCGGCGGCCCCGCCCGCTCCCTGCCGCTCCTCCTCCTCCTCCTCTGCCGCAGCGGGCCTCGAGAACCAGGCGAGCGCTGCGGGAAGGGGCTCTGAGGTCACCGGGCCCGGCCTGCGCCCCGGTCCCCGCCCGGCCGGCCCCGCCCGGCCCGCGCCCCTCACCTGCCAGCAGCGGCAGCAGGCCCGGGCCCCGGCCGCGCGGCGCGACTCGGGATGCCGGCACCCCCACCTCAGGCGCCCGGCCTCCTGCGGGCCCCAGGAGCAGGCGCGCCGAGCAGTCCCGGCACCGCCGCCCCGCGGCCCGCAGGAGGCCTCGGCCCAAGCTCGGGCTCAGGAGCCTGTACATGCTCGCGCGGCGTCCTCGGCGCACTGCAGGCCAGGCCGGACCCAGGACGTCCCGCCCCCAGGGCCCAGCGCCCGCCGGATTGGTCGGGCCGTGAGGCAGGAGGAGGCGTCGTCGTGGCCGCCCGCGTGCGCGTGACGCACGCCGACGTCACTGCGCCCGGCCCCGCCCCCTGCCGTCGGCGGGAATCGTCCCTGGGTCTGTGGGAGCGTCGCGCCTAACGGGCTCTGTCAGGAAGCCACGGTGTATGACGCCATGGCCGTCGCCTCGGCGGGACTCACGCTGCCCGCTGTCGTGGAGGAGCTCCTGAGCGAGATGGCCGCGGCGGTGCAGGAGAATGCGCGAAGTACGGGCCGGAGGGCGTGCGTAGCCGCGTTGTGGGCGGTGGACCTGGCGCGGCCGGGCGGGGAGGCGAGAGGCGGAGTTCTCCGGAGCCTGCGGGCCGCCGGGTTGGGGCCCCGTCCCCGCGCTCCGCTGCCCGGCGCCTCGGTGCTTTATCCCGTCAGGTTCCATTCCCAAGACCCAATTCGCAAAAAATAAACAGAAGAGAAAGGAAGGAGAAGAGCCCAGTTTGTTTAGGGAGCAGCGCAGTGGCTGCCTGCAGGCCAGCGGGTTAGTAGGGACAGAAGTGCTGAGCGCTGCCCTGAAACGCTCGAGAAGGGGCATCGGGCGGGGAGGGCGGAAGGCCCGGGAGTGTGCAGCGACGTTGGGAAAGGTGGAGTTCTGAATTCCTAAACTTGCCTGTAGTCACCCCGCCCCTAAAAGCTTAAATTAACCATAAAATTAATCCTCTTGAACACTGCGTGCACCAAATATTCTAGAGCCATAAGACTCAAATGCATACGCAGTGATTGGAGTAAATCGGGATTTTGTGAAAGTACCTTTTATTTCTCTGGCCAGCAGAGGATGCTCTGTGACTATGCTTACCAAATCACCGAGGTGCTCTCAAGATGTGTTCTCCTCGGCAAACTAGTATTAAGATGATAATTCTAATGAAAATGCATTGACAAAGTAGAATTACTTAATCAGTGTAAAAAGAGCCACTTAATACCAGTTCAGGACTCAAAACTGCCACTGCTTATTCTCTTGGATGGCTTTTGTCTTAAAAGGACTGCACTTTGGGGGTGCCCTGTGTGGCTCAGTCGGTTATGATTTTGGCTAGGGTCATGATTTCTTGGTTTTGTGAGATCAAGCCAGGAGTCAAGCTCTGCGTTGACCGTGTGAAGCCTGCTGGAGATATTCTCTCTCTCTCACCCCTCCCCCCCACCCTGAGTTTGTCTTGAGTTATTGCTTTCAAAGGATTGAGAAAAAGTAAGCCATGCTAACACAAGCAGAGTATATACCCTTAAAAGATTAGGCCAGACAGGTATTCAAACATGTTCGAATCCCCCAAAAGAATGGGGAGAAAAGTCAGTCTGTTAGCCCAAACAGTGGTTGCCAAAAGTGGACTCTGTCCAAATGGGTTAATCCATCCACTGTGACACTCTTGCAGGAGCCACTGCCATCGATTCATGTTTATTTCCAGCAGAACCCTTTTCTGCTATTTCAAAATATTTGTTCTAGATAGTAACACACTCTTCCTGACCCCTATCCTTCAATGATCATTTTTTTTTTTTTTGGATCAAGATTTGAGTTTACACGTGTGTGATGATGTGATATGTATCACATTTGGGCCAGTAGGAAGCTGTGATTATTTGTCCTTTCCTGTGTAACTTTTTGTTTTCCTCGGAATGAAGGCTGTTGTTGTGTTTGTTTCTTTAGTTTTCCATGTATTTATCCCTAATTCAACCTCAGAGTCTTTACCAGTGTTCTAAATATCTGCCTGCTCAAGATATTCAGATGAGTGAGATGTCCTATCAATTTCATTTCCTGTAGAAATCTCTCCTAGAGCCTAGAGTTGACCTAATATGAGCTGACTGATCTCCTGGATATCTCCTAAGATCTTCCTTCACCGTTATTATCCTAGGAATTTTCTTACTATGGTGAGCAGTATATGTAGTGTATCTACAATTTTCTTTTTCTGGGTTTGCTATCATATTTTATAGAGCACATACTCTAGTAGCTTCCAGAAGAAGAGTACATGAGGTATACGTTTTGAACCTTTATATGTCTGAAATGTTTTTTATTTTTTTAAGACTTATTTTTGAGAGAGCGTGCGCATGCCCTGGGCAGAGAGAAGTCACAGAATCCTAAGCAGGCTCCAGGCTCTAAGCTGTCAGCACAGAGCCCAACTTGGGCTTGAACTCAATGAACCGTGAGATTATGACCTGAGCCAAAGTCCGACCCTTAACCAACTGAATCACCTAGGCACCCCTGAAAAGTTTTTTCTAATCTCACACTTAAATGATAGTTTGGCTAGGTATTGAATTTTATCTTGGAAATAATATTTCTTCAGACATATGAAAGCATTATTCCACTAGCTTCTTAAACTTAATTTTTTTTTTAAGTTTATTTTGAGATAGAGCAAGAGAGTGGGTGAGAGAGAGAATCTAAGCAGGCTCTGTGCCGTCTGCTCAGAGCCTGATACAGGCTTGAACTTCTAAACTGTGAAATCATGACCTGAGCCGAAATCAAGAGTCAGACACTTAACCAACTGAGCCACCCAGGAGCCCCTAAACTTATGTTAAAAGAGTCTTTATTATTTTAGCTCCCCTCCTTCATTCCTACCTTTAAAGCTACCTAGTGCTACTGATTTCTAAGGGCTTTAGGGGGAAGAGGATAGGTTATTGCTTGGCTTTCTCCATTGCTAGCCTAGGATTTAGTTTCCTCAGGTTCTTGTGAATTATTTCCCAGTGTATCTTAGCAGTTGTCTCTCCCTGTCCTTTCATCCTTGGGAGTTTATGCTTTAAAAAAAAAAAAAATCCTTGTGTTATTGTATATTGGGGTATTTGGAAGAAGTAAAGTCAGATGCATAGACTCAATTCACCATCTTACACAAAAACCTTCTTAGTTATAGTCTCTTAAAGGTTTTTGTGTCTATGGGGGTCACTGGTTTAACATGATTAACGTTCTTTCCATTTCTGTTTTACAGTTCCTGATGAGCATCTATCGTCGTGAGTATATATCCTGCTGTAATTTTTTTTAAACCATTAATGTTCTCTTTTTTTAAATTTACTTACTTAATTTGGCAGAGAAAATTTGTGCATGAGCAGAGGAGGGGCAGAGAGAGGGAGAGAAAGAATCCCTAGCAGGCTCCAAGCTGTCAGCCCAGAACCCGACACAGAGCTTGATCTCACAAACTGAGATCATGACCTGAGCCAAATCAATAGTCAGAGGCTCAACCGACTGAGCCACCCAGGCACCCCTATTAATGTGTTTTAAAAGCTAGATCCTTTCAACATCAACTATTGATTTTTAAAAATACTCTTGCTAAACTAAGAACAATGTTTTCTTGACAGGATTGTTAAAAATCTGTGCAATAGCCAACACCACATTTGACAGTAGAGGGCATTCTTGTGTTGTCCTATTTGTCACTTTTCCCTAACATTGTTCTAGAAGTTGTAGCTGTTAACCCTGAAAAAGAAATTAGAAGCATATCTACCTGTAAGAAAAGACAGTTATCATTATTTGTAGATGATAAAACTTTTTAAAAACCAAGAGAATACAGTTTTTTTCTTAAAGAAATTAAAAATTGTTTTCCTTCAAAGACAAAGTTCAAAAATATAACTGTATTTCCAATAGCAACAAAAAGGTAAAAGCTACCTAGGATTAAGTGACATTTAATTATATATGCATACGTACATATTTATTTATTTAGAGTGAAAGAAAGTAGGGGGGCAATGGGAGAGGGAGAGGGGGAGAGAGAGAATCTAAAACAGGCTCCACCCCCAACACAGAGCCTGATGCAGGGCTCAGTCTCAGAACCACGAGATCATGATCTGAGCTAAAATCAAGAGTCGGACACTTAACCTATGGAGCCACCCAGGTGCCCCAGTACACTTATATTTAAAAAAAAATTTTTTTATGTTTTATTTATTTCTGAGAGAGAGAGAGAGACAGCATGAACAGGGGAGGGTCAGAGAGAGGGAGACACAGAATCTGAAACAGGCTCCGGGCTCTGAGCCAGCTGTCAGCACAGAGCCCGACGCGGGGCTCGAACCCATGAACCGTGAGATCATGACCTGAGCCGAAGTCAGATGCTTAACCGACTGAGCCACCCAGGTGCCCCGTAAGTACACTTATGTTTTAAAAGTCCAGAAAGATGTATACCAACCTGTACCAGTGATTTTCTTAGAAGAAAGAAAAGAAATAGAATGTAGGTTAAATTTTTTTATAGAGATTATTATTAGAAAAAAAAATACTACTTTTAAAACAAAGAAAGTAGGTAAATAATAAAAATATATATTAGCCAACAATTTTGGGGAAAAGGGTAAACCTTACTAATGATCATAAATACACAAATTAAAATAATGACACAACTTTCCATCTATAAAACTGGCTACCAAAGGGGCGCCTGGGTGGCTTAGTCGGTTAAGCGTCCGACTTTCGCTTAGGTCATGATCTCGCGGTTCGTGGGTTCGAGCCCCGCGTCGGGCTCTGTGCTGACTGCCAGCTCAGAGCCTGGAGCCTGTTTCAATCTGACTCCCTCTCTCTCTGACCCTCCCCTGCTCACGCTGTCTCTCTCTCCTAGAAATAAATAAAAAACATTTAAAAAAAAAAAAAAAAAAAAAAACTGGCTACCAGAGAAAAGATGTTGGTAAGAATGTCCCAGATGTAGGCAAAGGCATGGAATAAAGGGTAATTGATACCCTGCTGGTAGGAGCGTAAATTGGAAAGTAATCTGGCAACAGGTAATAAGAACTTTAAAACACACATATTCTTTGGCTTATAAATTCCACTTAAAAGAATATATTCCAAGGAAGTAATCATGAATGTTCATAAAGATTTTACAGTGAGTATATTCATCCAGTATTGCTTATAATAGCAAAAACAAAACCACCTGGAAACAATCTAGTTATTCACATTGGATTTAATAAACCCTGATTATCCAAAAATGGAGTTTGGGGAAAAGTAAAGTAATTCATCTTTATAGTGGATTTCTTTGCAACCATTAAGAATGATATAAAAAATACTGCATTCAAGAGGTGTTCACAATAAAGTTACAAAGGTAGGTTTAAACATTCTTACTAATTTTTAAAGTTAACTGATTAATAAAATTATGATCAAATTTTATTTTTCTCTGTCCACAGATAATCTTCATATGTTTAATGTAAAAAATTTTAAACTCTTCCCATTCTGATGGTTTGTTGTATAAAGAGACTGGTTTGTTGGAAAATGAAGAAGTTGAACATTTATATTTTGGAGACTTAGTAGCTCTGTCTTTATGTTTTATGTCAGATCTTATGAGTTCTTTAAAATATTAACTTACCTGTTTTAGTTCAACTGGGCCACCTTATTTTCCAGTTTATAAAAATAACTCCTACCTAGGGGCGCCTGGGTGGCTTAGTCGGTTAAGCGTCCGACTTTCGCTCAGGTCATGATCTTGTGGTTCGTGGGTTCGAGCCCTGCGTCGGGCTCTGTGCTGACTGCCAGCTCAGAGCCTGGAGCCTGTTTCAGAGTCTGTATCTTCCTCTCTCTCTGACCCTCCCCTGTTCACGCTGTCTCTCTCTCTCACTCTCTCTCCTAGAAATAAATAAAAATATTTAAAAAAAAAAAATAACTCCTACCCATAAAAAAAAAGTTATTGGAAAATAAAGAACATGAAAAAGGTCAACAATCGTACCACCCAGTGATAATCACTGTTACAGTTGGGTTTATTGACTTTTTATTTAATAAATGTTTTATTTTGAAGTAATTGTGAATTTTATTAAGAAAAAAATTTTAACATGATTGAGAGTTTCTAAGTACCAATTTTGTACCCAACCTTTTCACCTAACACAAGAATTTTCCCACATACCAAATTTTTTTCTGATGTATCATTTAATAGGTAGATAGCCTTTATTACTAATGCAAAAAAAGAACAAATTAACACCCATCAAATGGTCAACATGAAAAACTGACAAGGGGCACATGGTTGGCTCGGTTGGCTAAGCGTCCACCTTCAGCTCAGATCATGATCTCATATTTGTGGGTTCAAGCCCCGCGCTGGGCTCTGTGCTGACACCTCGGAGCCTGGAGCCTGCTTAGGTTCTGTCTCCCTCTCTCTCTGCTCCTCGCCTGCTCACACTCTGTCTGTCTCTGTCTCAAAGATAAATAATTTTTTTTTAAAAAAAGAGAAACTCTTGACAGTATTGGTATTGGTTAGGATGTGGGAAAATAGAACTCTTATACAGTGCTGGTGGGCCTGCTGTTTCCACTGTGGAAAACTATTGGCAACACCCATTAAAGTTGAAAAATGCACACATCCTAAGGCTCAGCAATTCTACTTCTATAACCAGGAAGAATTCTCATATATGTGCACTAAGGGACGTGTATGGGGATAATTGAGTATTATTTGTAATGTAAAGTAGAAATGATCAGAATGCCTATTAATAAGATATTTAAAAAATAAGATGCATGTACATACAGTTATTCAAGTGTTAAATTAAAAAATATATGTTGGGGCACCTGGCTGGTTTAGTCAGAGCATGCAACTCTTGATCTCAGGGTTGTGAGTTCACGTTCCACACTGGGTATGGAGATTACTTAAAAATAAAACCTTGGGGTGCCTAGTCGGCTCAGTCAGTTAAGCATCCAACTCTTGATTTCAGCTTAGGTTATGATCTCACAGTTCATGAGCCTGAACCCCACATTGGGCTCTGCACTGACAGCATGGAGCCTGCCTGGGACTCTCTGTCCCTACCTTGCTCATGCTCTTTCTCTCAAAATAAACAAACTTTAAAATAAAGTAAAATATTAATAGATATATGAATAGATACATAGATAGGTATGTAAACATATATGTATACGTATATATACACACATATATAACATGCATCATTTTAAAAAACACATTAAGAGGAAAAAACAGGTTGCCAAAAAAGCCTACAATGTATCTTTTATGTTTTAAAACTTATAAGATATCCTGAAACCATTATTACACCATATGTTAACTAACCTCGATTTAAATTAAAATTTAAAAAATTTTTTTAATCTTTATTTTTGAAAGAGAGAGAGAGTGCAAGTAGGGTAGGAACAGAGAGAGAGAAGACACAAAATCCAAAGCAGGCTCCAGGCTCCAAGCTGTCAGCACAGAGCCTGATGCGGGGCTTGAACCCACAGACCATAAGATCATGACCTGAGCTGAAGTCAGACGCTCAACCAGCTGAGCCACCCAGGCACCCCTGTATTTAAGTAAAATTTTTTTTTTAATGTTTTATTTATTTCTAGGAGAGAGAGAGAGAGACAGTGTGAGCAGGGGAGGGTCAGAGAGAGGGGGAGTCACAGACTGAAACGGGCTCCAGGCCCTGAGCTGGCAGTCAGCACAGAGCCCGACGCGGGGCTCGAACCCACGAACCGCGAGATCATGACCTAAGCGAAAGTCGGACGCTTAACCAACTAAGCCACCCAGGCGCCCCTAAAATTTTTAAAAAATGAAAAAAATAATAAAACACAAGACAGTACTGTGTGTGTGTGTGTGCCCGTGTGTGCAAAGTATACATATTCAGTGTACTATGTATAATAAAATATAAAAACGTTAACATTAGGAAGGAAACCAACAAATGCATGCAGTTGCTTCAGGGATGAAAGGAAGTTGGGAACAAGAACAGGAAGCACTGGGGGCACCTGGGTGGCTCAGTCGGCCCAGGTCATGATCTCATGATTCATGAGTTCGAGCCCCGTGTCAGGCTCTGTGCTGACAGCTCAGGGTCCTGCTTCAGATTCTGTGTCTCCCTCTCTCTCTGCTTCCCCTCAGCTCGTTCTCTCTCTCTCTCTCCCTCTCTCTCTCTCTCTCTCTCTCTCTCAAAAATAAGTAAAAATGTTTATATATATACAAAAAAAACCAGGAAGCGCTGTGAAGTATAAACAGGGTTTTATCTGCAAATATGTTAACATTCTGGGGGGTTGATTACACAGGTTTTTCCTATATTTTTTTCCCCCCCAAATTAAAAGGAATTGAATGTTTTACAACTGCCAGTCGTGATCCTTTGGGTGAAGTTGCTGAGGTGACCATGAGAGTCAGGCAGTCTAACCTGTAGCCTCTCTGTTTCTCAGGCTGAAGTTCATCTTTGGCCCATCAGCCATCCAGGCCTTGGACCTTGTTGATCGACAGTCCATCACCTTAATCTCATCGCCTAGTGGGAGGCGTGCTTACCAGGTAGACATCCAGAGGTGGGGATTCTCTCAGCAAAAAATCCCTTAGGACAAAATGTTTTCATGAATCCCAGTGGAAACTGATGACCAGCCTTACGTATTTCCTGGATTACTGAAGAATGTTTGACCCGATTTAAAATTAGTATACTAGTAATTAAGATAAGATAAACATGACTTATTAACCCTGCCCAGGAGCAACATACAGAACTAGCAGTGATGTGGAGAGGCTGTTTACTCAAGTCTAATGGAGTATAGTCGACTTCTGCTTTCCCAGGTTTGATAACAGGCACTTTTCCTCAAAAACTGGGTTGATGTTTTCATCTTGTTCATTATCTCTCGCCTACAGGCAAAAGCCAAAATGTATTTTGAGGTCCTTCTGTCTGCTCAAATTGATCTGTCAGAAATGATCTTTCAAAACTGTTGTCAGGAAGTATTTATTAAGGGTCAAACTGTACTGGATGCAGGCAGTCTACTTAAAATTAAGATAGGTAGATTTGTAAAGTAATAGCCTCTTATCAGACTCTGAAAGACTTAGATTTCCATGTATTGTTGATAATTCCCACCAAAAACCCAACAAGGTATTTATCTTTCAGGAAAGAGTAAATTAACAAGTCACACCTGGCAGCTGGGACTTGTAACTGCTACCCTCCACTGCCTCTCTTTATGTATAAATGTTGCCACACTCCATTCCCACTCCTCCACCCCCCAGTATAGCTGTATGAGACCATGTAAGTGCAGTGACATTGAGGGAAGGGAAGGTTGTGAATGAAATAAAAATATTGGCATTTTGTACCTGGCTTGGAAGGAGTAAAGAAGCCATCAGCTCTAGTATGTAATCTAGGTCTTGGTGAAGACCAGGAAGAGAAGGGAGTTTTTCAGTTTGGATTCTAGTTTATTTATGATGAACTTCTCAGAGCTGAGACCATGTCCGTTAATTCATAGTGAATTGAGCAAAGCCTGCTTGATGCCTTTGCTTAGTGAATTAACCTGCTATTTCACATGGCAGCGTAACTTAACCCATCTGGCAAACTCGTCATTCATTTCTTTCATTCAAGGAAAATGGGGTGACTAATGTTGAGTGCTGCAGTTAGAATTTCGGATCATATTTACTTAAAAGAGGCTACCTGTTAGAATTTTGTCAGGACAAATTTAACGGATAAAATATCTCAAACAAAATCTTTTAGATTTTAACTAATGACTAGGTCACAGAACTAGAGGACAGAAGGCTTAATGGATCCGAGCGATTAAATGATATCGTGCCTGATGAGGTGTTTCCATTTCTCTGCCTAGTGTGTTTATTTGGCGTTTCTATGTAGCTAAAGTACCCGGAACAAGAAGGGCCTTTGAGTTTTTCCCACATCATTTAGTTTCAGATTTTTTGTCTCCATTCCAGTATTAGCATAACATTTGACCTGCATCTCTAGTCTTCTAGTTCTGTGGTCTAGTCATTACTTAAAATCTGAAAGATTTTGAGATATTTTCATTATTGTTGGCTTCTTGTTTCTCGCAAAGTTGCCACAGCTTGCTTAACTTCCCTCGTTCCCATCCTGTACCATATCCCATTGCTTTATTCATCATAAAAATGGTTAACTTCCTAGTACTGTAGCTTTCAGCTTGGACTTTGAAATAAATGAGGCTGTAGAAAGATACATACACCCTCAAATTAACCTTAATGGTTTCTTTATATACTAATATAGTCAAAATTTGTCTTTAGTCAGAGGTTCTCTGACATGATAAAAGTTGAGTCAGACATTGTCTGATACCCTGCTAATCATCTTTCCATAGGTCAGCCTTCTAATAGTCTTACTGTCCTCCAGGTACAGTGGTAATTATTGTAAAGTCACCACTGTGTTGTCACCTGAGTTGCTTTTCTGTAAACTTTTTTGGCTCACATAGGGAGGGGGAGGCATTAGTCAGGAGAGGCTAAGTTATGCTGTGGTTAAATTTCAGAGGCTCACAAAAACAAAGTTTTGTGTCTCATTCATGCCTCCTGTCCATTGACAGTTGATTGCAGCTCTGCTCCAAAACATCTTCACTCAGGGATCCCTGCTGGTGTGGCAGCCCTTCTCTGGAATATAGTGGATCTCATAGCAGAGAAAAAAGAGGATGTGGCATGTGCCAATTTTTAATGTTTCTGCTTGGCTGCTCACATTTTACTGGCTAAAGCAGGTCACGTAGCCATGGGTATTTAATAGGGCAGGAATGTATAATCATCTTTCAGAGACAGACACCAAATATAGGGAACAATAAATAATACAGCTGACCACTATGACGGCTCCTAAAAGGCCTGGAGCAATCATAAAATAAAACCCTACTTGGGAATGGATGACCATCTAGGTGGGTCATACTCCTTGGAACCAACTGGAAGCACAGCGGACTTCCTCTAAGGTTCATACGAGTCTACTCGTGGGTCTCAGTATCCTATTTGCCACGTGTTTTCTTTTTTCTAAAAGCTGTCTCCTTCTGGGGATGCACATTCCAGACTATGAGTGGGAGAAGTGGAGGCATTTCCTGTAAGAGGAGGTCATTTTTCCATTGAAGAATAAAGCAATTGAATTAGATGATCCCTGAGGTTAGTTTCCAATTCTAATCATTTCTGACTCAGATTTTTACCTGATCATTGGGTTTATTAGTCATCTGATGCTAGATAAGGAAAGAAGAAAATTCACAGTTTGCTATTACGACAGTATTTACTGGGGCACTTGCACATGTTACTTTTAGTTTTAGCCAGCCTTTGAAAGGGTCAGGCAAGGTAGCCTTTGGAGAGGTTCTTCGCATCCCTAAGTCACCTGGCATCTATTCAGCCATCAGGGTATTCTCATGGATTGGGGACACCCAAAAAGGAGGGAACTGGGGAGTCATTCAAGTCAGTGTAGAATTCCAGAGGCTTCTGCTTGCTTAAATTTAAATCCAGAGAGAAGAACTATAGGAGATAAAGGAAGAAATCTAAAGTTTTATTCATTGGTAATAGTTTGTGGAGACCTAAGAATTGTTCACATCACTGCTGGATATTGGGTTCTTCCCCAGGATTAAATGGAAAACAGCCTGCTTTCTAGCTGCTGTCAGTTCAAGAAACGAGCACAACACTCGGAACACTGCTATTTCCGCTGAAGCCTTACCTGTTGCTTTATTCTTGGCTGGGGAGAAAGAAGGAAGAATCTTAGGAGTGCTTTTTTTTCTTTTCTTTTCTTTTTTTTTTAACCGTGGCCTTTTCATTCAGATTGCCATCTTGGAGCCTAAAACTAACTTGAAAGCCATGTGGCAAATTCCTAAGTGGCATATCATGGTAAAATAACCCTCAGGATGTATTCTGCTTCCTTGGATACTGATTTTACACCTCCAGTTTGGAAATTAACTCCAGGAATGAAGCCCTTAACATTTTTGGTTTGGGCTCCCTAGTGGTAGAGAGGCTTAAACAAGTGATTTCTCTGACAAGTTTGTCCACCACAGACACATCATAATTTTACTGTACGTCTCCTTTTTGTCCCTTGCCTGCCAACAAGGCGATTTGTTCTTAGACTAGGCCTCTTACCAACCCCACCTCATACCTGTATCCTCCTTCCGTCCTGCTATGTGAATCGGCAGATCCAGGCGTGCCTCATTCCAAGACCTCCACCCTGAGCAGCTGAGTCATCCCTTTTGCAAGATTCTTTACTTTATTTATTCTTCCTGCTCTCAAACAGTTTTTAAGAGGCCTTTCGTACTTTCTTCTGAAGACCTGTGTTTCTGCCTCACTGCTTGCTCTGTTACTTGTTCCACACTTTGTTTAGGTGTGTGGTAGAAGCTTCAGAAAGGTACATACATGTTGTGCGGTGCCAAAGGCTGAGGAACATCACAGAAGTGTATCTGAGGGGACCTCTCCCGACCACCTCTTTTCTAGGCAGCCCATGGGGTGGACGCTGTAAATCACCAGGCGGAGGAACAGAATGGTTCGTGTGGATGGTTTAACTAGCCTGAAAGCCTTGTTTCATTATATGAAGTCCTCAAGGACAGAACCTGTACATGGGGAAATAGAGTTTCCGCTTTTGTGTAACCTGTTACTGCACTCGTTGGCAGTACAGTTTGCAGAGCAGCTCTGAGTTATCAGGTGGATAAATTGAGGGGAAGGAAACATTTTTCCAGTGTACCTTTTGAAGTCTGATCCCATCTGACCTTTTCTTTATAGGTACTTGGAAGTTCTGGTAAAACGTACACATGTTTGGCTTCTTGTCATTACTGTTCATGTCCTGCGTTTGCCTTCTCGGTGCTGCGGAAGAGCGACAGCCTGCTGGTGAGGAGGGGAAGGCTCTTCCCACTGCAGTGGGAGGAGGAGGGGAATTCTTGGCCTTTAGCGTGCTTTAAGAGCTGTACAAAATGGGAATTTTTACTACCTGTTGAAACAAATGGTTTATTGTCCTGGATTTCAGGTAGTCCTCTCTTTTGGGTTTACCCTCCCAAAATGCAGTGTCATTTTTTAGATCTATATCAATTTCCCAGTTTCTTATTTAAAAGATGAAGCTTTGGGGAAGGCAACAAGGTAATCTAGAAAGTTGGCACTGGGGAATTAGACAGCCCAACAAAATATGAACTAAAGTAACTGTTGGCGAGCTGGCGACTTTGCCTATCCCCAACTCCAGCTACGAGGTATTTCTTCCCACTACACCCATCAGACAACCTGGCACTTAGCCATGTTTGACTTTCACATGGGGCAGGAGAGCACATCGATATTTCTGCTGATTTCACAGGAGCCCAGAGCACCAAGCAGGAGCAAGACATAGTCATATCACTCCCTTTTCCAAAGGAGAAAAGCACTGCCCACCTAAGAGCAGGTAGCTATTTTATAAGTCTTGCCAAGGAAAATTATAGTATCCACTCCATTCTTCTCCTTTCTTTTACACTGTTAACTTTGTAAACATCTTGGAAATGGCGGTGGGAAGTTGGACATCTAATTGTTGAAAGGCTGCATTCACAGCTGATGTGACCTAAGTTTGTTTCACCTGTAAAATGACAGGATTAAACTGGGGTCCCCGCAGTATCTAAGCTGTGTTCTGTGCCATAAGGCCCAGCACTTCCCCACAGGCTGCCGTCTGTGAGCTTTCTTCTCCGCACCCTCCCCTGCAGTACATCACGGTGGTTAAGGGACTGTAGACTCTGGGCACGTGGGTAAAATGGAGACAAGACCTGTCCTCATGGGATAGCTGGTAGATTAAGTGGGACAATCTGTGGGAAGCACTGTGCAACACAGAAGGTCAAGGAATCTTGGGCATCGCTGCACATAGCTTTCTGAAGGCCGGAAGAAAGAGGCAGCACCAGAGACAAGGGGCTGGTCTTGCTTCTCCCTGTGGGTGATAACACCCTGTGCCAGCTGGGCCTAAACTTTCCCAAAACAACAAAGTACAACTTCCTTCATCCCTCTGGCTTCCAGAAAAGAATACTCCATGTCACCTTTATCTGCAGTTTTTAGGCAGCAAGTCCATACTCTGTGTGCCCCACTTCTTTCCTACTAAATGTAGGGACAGGTCTTGGTTAGCTCAGCCCTGCCGATTTCTAACGGTCTGCGTTTTGTATTCCAGTGCAAGCATCTCTTGGCAGTTTATCTTAGCCAGGTGACGGGGACCTGTCGACAGCTGAAGGTCTCTGACAGGCAACTGACTGATGTATTATTCACGGAGAAGAAACAAAAAGCATAAAAGGTATAGAATGAGCATCATTATTTCTCAAAATAGAAGTCCCACCAAGAAAAACGTGGTTCACATGGAAGAGAGGTGAAATAATCTTCTGGAGACTTCTTGGTACGGTCCTTCTTCCCTCCTGGAAAAGAGTCTGTGATTTGCAACTCAGGATGTGTGTACGGTTCGAAGCTCGGTACCATTCTCATGGAAAATCTGAACCAGCCTGTGAGGCCCTTGGATAAATGCCAGAGGTGGGATCAAGCATTTTAGACTCAAACAAACCTTAATATCACACCCTGTCTGCAATTAGGTTAAGTTACTGAAGCACTTAGTAAGTTTTTAAGAGGTTGGAGTGGTAGATGAAACTCTTAAGAAAAAGAAGTGTTACTTTTCTTTGGGTCTAGGAAATTACTGTGCAGCAATAAAAGACCAGAGCAGAGCTGTGGCTAAGCAGCAGCAACTATTAAAGGACTCGGGAGTTCTAGTTTCACTGAGCTTCAGGTCCCTTTGGTGTTGATGCCAGAAAAGCTTACGTAGGCAGTATTGTGAGAAAGGTGTATCTGAAGCAAGGAAAGGGCCGGTTTTGCTCTGCGTGTTTCTGAGCTTTATAAGAAGCCAAATGAAGGAAACCACTAAGGATTTCCATTCTGAACAAGAAAACGCAAAAGAGATAGCAGAAGGAGAGTTTGGAAGGGAGGGAGATGGACTTGTCTGGACCCTGAGAGGGGGCAAGGACAGAATGGCAGTGAAGACGAGGACATTTCAGTCCAGGAGAACTTACTAAGGAGAGCCATTCACGGCCAGAATGGGAGCCTGGAAGGCCAGGCATGCTGTCTGCGGGGCTCACAGACCCTCAGTGTCCTTGTGTGGGTTCTGCAGCAGTGCACACGCAGGGGAGAGATTGTATGGCCCAGGAAACACGAGGTGCTGGTGCGGGAGTGCCGTGTGCCCGGCTCGCAGATGGGGCTGCGTTCTCTGGCGGCCAGAGCCATGGGTTTCATGGAGGCGCAGCACACCAAAGCTGTCAGGACTTTCCTACTTGGGAAGCTTGGGCTGGGTATGAATTTCTCTTTTTAAGCAGTCTTCAGAATAAAGAGTAGAAGGTAGATTCAGCACCCTGAGCTTGTTTTGTTTTTTAAATTTTATTTTTAGTTCACATAATACACGTACACAGTTCTAGGATTTTACTTAATAAAATTTTCACACTTGGGCTCCAGCAACTTGGCCAAACTTCAGCTTGGTAGAAAACTAAAATTCACTGCCTAACTCTGGACAGGGAAGATGCAGTCTGGTAGAGGAAGGAATCCCATTTCTCCAGTTTCTTCCTCTAGAGTATGGCTTTGCAGTACGTGGAGAAGAATGTTATGAAAACTGATATTCTACTTCAGATTTTATTAGAGTATCATTTCCCCAAATAAATACAGCAGTTTCTTGACTGAACAATTAAACTTTTAATCTCCTGGTCACCTTCCTAGGAATAAGTATATATTTTTAGTATGTCTAACTTATATTTTTTCATTGCCTCTAAGTTAAAAAATATTTGGATTATAATCGTTCACAGTGTTTCACAGTAAAATAGTTTCATTTTCTACCATGAAAGAGGTGGACTCTTAAAAAAAAAAAAGTCTTTTACAATCCATTCAAGCCATCAGCATCATCCATACAGTGGGAGCAGCCAGAAAGAACCATAAATACATCTGTGAACCTGTACATATTAGCTAGGTATGGGGTAACCCAGGGAAGTACTTAGAAGAGGCAGCTCATATGCTTACAAGGTGCAGCTGTTTTAACAATGGGAATCAGCCAGTCACGTCCTGTCTGTCCCTTTATTGTGAATGTGTGCCTTCTTGAAGAGGCCAGGACCTAGGTCATAGGCCCACACTGAGAGCAGGCTGCACCCCTGGCTGCCCGTTCCCACTCTTGAGGACATCTGTCTGGCAAAGGACATACCTGGAGATGATTTTGTGAAAAGTATAGCGGAAGTCTCGGTTCCGATAGGCATAGACGATGGGATTGACAACTGAGTTGGCATGTGACAGGAGAATTGCCATGTTCATTGCCCACTTGGGCTTATCCTTACCCCGAGCTGGCTGGAAGAGTGTGACACAGTTGATGGCATGTACTGGCAGCCAGCACAGAGCAAAAATCCCAACGATCATGGCCAGGGACTTGGCTGCGTGGATCTCCCGCTGGATGATGGTCCTTGAGTGGTCCATCAGCTCAGTGCGCTGAAGCTGCTTGCAGGCCACAATGAAGATCTTGATGTAGATCACCAGCATAATGAGCAGTGGGGGCAGCACACACCCAAAGAAGTTGAAATACACCATGTAGCTCATGGGGACCACATTCTCAAAGAGACACTTCACACGGCAACAACTTTCATTTGTGGTTCCATCCCAGGGCTCCGTGCAGTTGTTGATGGCACTGTCTTTACTGTTCCACCCCAGGAATGGAGTCAGTCCAATGCCAAAGGCAAGGACCCAGAGGACCGCAATGACTCCTCTCGCTCGGGGCCCAGTGACCAAACTCTTATACCTGTTCAAAAGAACATCATCTGTTACCGTCAGCTTACAGCACTCTAACCAGAGTCCGATACCCCCACCACTCCTTTTGTTCCATGGCCTTTCCCTGTAACAGCCTTCAAGGTTCACCCTCACAGGGCACCATGGCCTTTTACCCTCAGCGTGAAGACCCACAAAATCAGTAGAAACAATTTAGCTCTTACAAGCTCAGTAAAATTTTCATTCTTGACTTAACTAGCTCATCTCTGTTGACCACACATGGTCAGTGGGAAGCGGTCAGGGTGCTTTCTAATTACCCACATACTGACCTGTGAGGGCAGTCTTGTATAAGGCGCTGCTCTAGGGGGTAAGCTACGTCCGTGAACAGAACACACAAGGTCCCTGCTTTTAAAAAGCTTACATTCTAGTCGGGGGAGACCGATTATAATGAACAACAAACGTATGTCAGTAAATTGTGTGGTGTGTTAGAAGGAGAGGTGTAGTATGAAAAGAAAGTGGATTAAGGAAGATCAGGACTGGCAGGGACTGCGGTTTTCAAGAAGTCGCCCAAGGCGGCTTCGTCGATAAGGCGCCACTTGAACAAAAGCTGAGAAAGTGAGGATTGGAGCCTCCAGGGGTCAGCACTCCTTGGTGGCTCTGGGCAAGAATTCTG
Source organism: Hyaena hyaena (assembly GCF_003009895.1). NCBI lineage: Eukaryota > Metazoa > Chordata > Mammalia > Carnivora > Hyaenidae > Hyaena > Hyaena hyaena. The sequence continues at coordinate 2,881,792 of NW_024080659.1, read as the reverse complement.
GTCTCCCACAAAAACACAAGAGATTCATCTCAGACGATGGGAAGAATCCTCCCTGAATACCTCTGGAAACTGCAGAGAACGACACTTCTAGCAATGCCCCTCTATCTGCTAGCAGCAAAGTGGATGAAAACTGGGAAATAACTTAGCAAATATGAAATCACTCTTAGTAATTTTAAACCTTTAAAATCTTATTTAAAATTGCTAGAAATCATAATACACAATGTAGACATTCTGCCATGAACTCATCCATATTTTATAGCAAAGCTATAAAGGGTGCTATTAATAATTGACCCACATATGTATTCAGTGTAATGTATTGAGGAAATGAAAGAAAATCCTTAACCTCTGTGAAGAAAATTGGGAAATAATTCAATACACATTATCTTAAGACTTGTCTATGGAAAGTGTCCAATTTCATGTGCCTGCAATGTAAAGCTGTACTTCTCAGCATGGCCCATAGAACCCTCCAGGCCTCAGTCCCACCTACCCGGAGCCTGCCGTTGCTAGCCAACGGCTCCCTCCTGGCTCATGCTGCTCACAACACAGATGAAACACCTGTTCCTATTTCAAGGTTCTCCTCCTTTCCTGATCACCTCTCAGGCTGAGGTGGCCACTCCCACTCTCTGGCCCCAGACACACGCCTGGCATAGAGCTGGTTTATTACGTGTGTTTCCCCCTCAAGTAGAATGTCAACCTCCTAAGGGCTGGGACCTTGTCCCCTTGTATTGGTATCCCAGGACCTAGCACGGTGTCTGACATGTATAGTGGGTTCTTAATAATATGGCCATTATGAACGCATACCTCATTTGTTACCAAACCTGTTGAAAAGAAGATTCTACGTAGGAATACCTGATGCTACCACTTGGACAGGGAGGAGAATAGGTATCGTTTGTTGAGGAAGTTAACGGAGACCCTGACTAGTAAGTGGCCGTGATCCCAAGTCTTTTCTGCTCCCCAGAAGGGCAGATCAACTGGGGAGCCCTTCCTACAAACGACCTGCTGGGCTCAGTTGCTCACTGAATTTTCCTTGGCCAATAAATCCATCTATTTCTAAATCCTTTCTGCCTTCCTCCTCATTTAGGAATAGACAGCCATTCCTTACCAGAATGTTATTCCTGTCCATTACTTCACCAGAGAATCTCTACAGGATAACAAGGCAGCCTCCCTAAAAGCCAGGCACTTGAATCACAGGAATTTAGATTTATGAGGCAGGGCCTCAGAGATCAACAGTCCTGCCCTTTCACCTTTGTTGTTCACAGGACTCAACTGTATGTATCAAGTACCGTCGAATACGGGCCAGTCCTGGGCCAGGATGAACTGTATTTGGGCTAAGCAAATCTTGTAGGTGATGGTCTGGGGTGGATAAATGAGGTGGTTCGGCCAATGAGACAAAAGGAAGTCTGCTAGGGTACTTCCAGGAAAGATGCTTCTGGATAAAAGGAGGGAGACCCATGAGAAGAGCTCGTCCCCACGCCCATCCCTTTCTGCTCTTGATGCTCTTATGGGAGGCCTACAGCTGCAGCAACCATGTTGTGACCACAAGAGCTAGTCTGGAGACAGAGCAGGTGGCAAAGCGGAAGGAAAGAAACCCCAGAACCGTTATGGCTCCACGTTCTAGTTCAAGAGGTCGTTAAATGTCGATTGCTGAAGCTACTGTTAACCTGCAGCTGAAAGCTTATGAACTAGAAGGGACCCTTCTCTCTTCTAATCAAACCTCTTGTTTTACAAATGAGGAAACAGATACAAAGTCTGTGAGGAACAAAAGCACTATGAGAACCAAAGAGCAAAGCTAGGTCAGGACTTTCAAGCCTGTGTTCCCTGCACCATATTACACTGCTTATTGTACTTGACATTTTTTTTAAGCAATGTTAAACACAGAATATTCTGTACATGGAGGGGGTCACAGGGTGGCTTTCCACTAGAGTTTAAAACAACAACTGGAATTCACAAAGCTGCTGGATGCTGCAAATGTGAAATACCTTTTTTTTTTTTAATGTTTACTTGTTTTTCAGAGAGAGAGAATGCAAGCAGGGGAGGGGCAGAGAGAGGGGATGAAAAGGGGAATCCCAAGCAGGCTCCGTGCCTCCAGGACAGAGCCTTACATGGGGCTTATTCAAACTGTGAGATCATGACCTGAGCCAGAATCAAGAGTTGGACGCTCAACCGACTGAGCTACCCAGGTGCCTGTGAAAAACTACTTTTATGCTAAATCAGCTTAGATAAAGAAAAGCAGAGGATTCCGTCAGGGGAGCAGCTGGTCACCACTCTGTGAACCGCCAGGCACAGCCTCTCTTCCCTGTTGGTTCATTATTTCAGGCAGAGTTCTTTCTCTGTATCAAGCACTCTGCTGTCACTGGAAACATAATCATAGCCCTTGTGGGTTGTAAAGCTAACGAAAGAGACAGAAAGTAAACAAGTAAACACCCAAATGTGTAATTACAAATCAGGATGAGTTTGGCCAAACCAAAATGAATAGGGTGCAGATAAGAGAAAAACAGGAAGACCATGGACATTAGGTTGTTGGGGAAGGCCTCTTAAGCAGAGCTAAAGATTGCAAAGGAGTAAAAGAATTTGAAGATGCAAAGGAGAAGAGCATTCTAGGCAGAGAGAATGGAATAAGGCTTTTGGACAGGAAGGGATTTCACTTTCCTAAGGAAGCAAAAGGAAATGTGAGTGACCTAATATGAGGCAGGGGCCAGCCCACAGGCCATGGGAAGGAATCCGGATTTTGATATTCCAAGTGGCTGGGGAAGCTGTTGAAGTCTTTCGAGTGGGAACGACCATTAGTGACTTATGTTTTATAAAGCTCACGGTATGGAGACTGAATTTTAGGGAAGCAAGAAGGAAAGATCGATCAGGAAACTATTTGGGTAGTTAATTCAGGAGAAAATGTTGTCATGCGGACCAGGGTGATAGCAAAGATGGTGCACGTAGATACGCACTTTGGAGAAAGGACCAGCAAATCTTGAAAATGGACTAGACACAGGAAGATGAAGAATCGAGGATGATTCCTAGGATTTCCCCCTGCAGTGTAATAATAGGTCACTAGTTCTACGGGAACAGTATTGAAGGGAAGACGGGCTGCAAGGAGATGAACATCAAGAGAACAGTGGATGTCGGTATCCTGATGAGGACGATCAGCAGAGAGAGAAGATGGAGGAAAAAGGCAAGATTATCAGGGAGCGACGAACCGGAGGAGGTTGGAGGATGCGGGTCCAGAGCACATGTGAAGGGACACTTGTCCACTGTGGCACAAAGAAGCAACAGGGCCAGTGCAGGAGGAGAGGGCTGGGCGGTCAGAAGGCAGGGGCAGCAGCCCCTTTGAGAGCTGCTGTCCCCTCAGACGCTCGGGAAAAGTCCTCCCCGGAGGCTGAGGGATGGCTAGGGCTCATGAGTGGTCTCAGGAGTGGAAGAGGGAGCTCGCTGGGGAAATGTGGTGGGATGATGACCGCTGTGGCTTGAACAGTGGTTAATGGTGCAGCTTCTGTTGTTGATGCGGCACAGGCTGCAGCGTGGAATTAGGAGGCCAAGGGAGACCGAGAACGACTGATGAGACCAAAGACCTGAGACCAAGGTGCGGGTGGATGGTGCGTTGGCAAGAATAAGGGGAGCAGGGAGGACAGCAACGGGGCAGGGAGAGGTCAGGCGCAGAGTGTCTGGACAACGAGAACATCAAAGTTCCATGTCTACCCTGGAAAGGAGAGTGGAGAGGACGAAGAAAAAGAGCTCAAGCCCAAGTCTCCACCTGAGGTCTGGGTATAAGGAGAAATAGTGGAAACCATGTCCTTGGGGGCGCAGATCTGGGTCAAGGACAAGTGGCCAAGAGAACGTTCAGAGAAGAGGTCAAAGACCTAGGGATGCGTTGGTGACCAGAGAGCACAGTGCCCGGGAAGGAGAGCTGGGACTTTGGGTCTCGTCAGCCAGGGGATGTATTGAGCATTGTGGGGTTGAAAATTAACTGAATTATGGTGAGGCCCTAAAATACTTGGCTAAAGCTGACACTGAAGCCACATCTCCCTTTTCATCTTTAATGTGCCGACGGCACTTAGAACTCTGAAGTAGAAAAAAAAGTTAATCATTCCTGTCTTTTAAAAAAAATAGCCATTTATTTGAGAGAGAGTGTGCGCGCACAAGTTGGGGAGGGGCAGAGAGAGGGAGACAGAGGATCCAAGCCCAGTGGGCTCAAACTCACGAACTGTGAGATCATGACCTGAGCTGAAGTCAGATGCTTCACTGACTGAGCCACCCAGGCACTCCCATCATTTCCTGCTTAATCTAAGGCAAGTCTTCCTTCCTCACTTCCTCCTAACTAATAGATAGATTCCCCTTCTGGCCGCCTCTGAACACACGAGCCAACGCTAGGTTCTGGAGACGCACACCTGCAGGCCCCTCCCCCAGCTGTACAGAACCGCAGCAACGCGGAGCCTCCTTGTCGGCGCCTCCGCACGGCCCACCCACCCCGGCCCACTCACTCCAGGTCTCGAAGGTCAGGTGCTCTCTCTCCAGTTTACAGACTCAGACACTGAGGCTCTGAGAGGTTACGTGATCGGCCGGCCTGCTGCCCCTGGCTGTGGTCAGGACTCGAACTCAATCAAATCTGACTCCAGTTTTGCCAAAGGGAGTCGTTTTCCTGCTCGGGAACATACGGCTTCTCCCACCTCCGCCAGTCCCTCAGCCACGGGCCCACCATGGGTGCAGCCAGCCACAGGCCGGCTTCACCTTCTCTCCCAGACACATCGGCCCCTGCGAGAGCTGCTCGCTGGGTCCAGGGAGCCTCCCCTCTGGAACCGGCCACGTGGGAATTGAGGGCTTGAAGGATGAGGGCCCTGCTACTTTCCTGGGAAGCAGTCCTTAAAAGGAAGCACCGAGACTTCCTGCCTTCTGCTGGAGGACACGGCCAGGCCCACAGGAGCCGCGTGGGCTCGGCTCCAGAGACGCAAGCACTTTTCGCGCTGGGACTCCAGCACCCATAAGGGCACAACAGTATCCATGAGGCCCGTGCCTGGGCCCAGGCGGGAGAGAGAGATGCTGGAGAAAGCAGGATGCTGGAAGAGGTGATCTCCAGGTCTCTGGTGTCTCCCGAAGGCTCTAGTAGCCTTCTGACCAGTCTTCTCACCTCCTCCTTCCAGCTGGGCTCCCATGCTTTCCCTAGCTGCTCGCCTCCTTCCCTGGCCCCACCTCTTGCTTGTGGGTTCCATGCTTTATTCCTTATACACCAGTGACTCCCAGAACATCCTCCTCTGTGTGTGTGTGTGTGTGTGTGTGTCCCCTAAACATTCCTGAAGGGCAGGGGCCAAGTGTTTTCCTGCATCTGCCCCTCTGCTGGTCTCTGCTCTGCCTGGAGGGCCCTGAACACAGCAGTAAGGCCCGGGAAGCCGGACGTTTGCCCCAAACACAGGCGGTGTATCAAAAGGGCAATGTAGAGATGAATAAAGGAAGCACAAGCAGCTTTACTATTCCAAACAAGCAGGAATAATTCTATCTCACACAAAAAGGGTGTTCTGGGCAAGTCCACACTCTGGGAAGTGGCTACGCGGCACTACTGTGTGTGAAGTGGTGCTGTGATCTACCCGCTCTCCATAAAAGGGGCTCATTAGCTAAGGAGATTGATAGAAAAGCAGTCACATGGGGGGATCAACAAAGGGAACAATGTGGGCACTGAGGTTACATAACGAAAGAGGAATCGCCAAGTGCCGCGTGACAAGTGCTGGCCTATTTCTGGGGCAGGGTCTCCTCCCTCTCTGGCTCTGCAGCCTCGGTGAACCAGGCCGCCTTCTTGGTGTCAGAGAGCAAGGCGTCCAGCTCTCAGATGCTCCTAGTGCAGCGCATGCCCGAGGGCAGCTACCTGGCCAGTGCCCCGGGGCTGTACAGCGTCTGTACAGCCTCAGAAAAATGACGTCAGGGCAACTGGCTTGCTCAGGCAGTGGAGTGTGCGACTCAATCTCAGGGTCCTGAGTTTGAGCCCCGTGTGGGTGCTTTTAAAAATTAAAGCTTTAGGGGTTCAAGCCCTGCATCGGGCTCTGTGTTGACAGCTCAGAGCCTAAAGCCTGCTTTGGATTCTTTGTCTCCCTTGCTCTCTGCCCCCCACCTCCTCAAAAATACACATTAAAAAAACTGGGGCGGTGCCTGGATGGCTCCAGTAGGTTAAGAGTCTGACCTTGGCTCAGGTCATGATCTCATGGTCTATGAGCTCAAGCCCCATGTCAGGCTCTGTGCTGACAGCACGGAGCCTGGAGCTGCTTCAGAAGCTGTGTCTCCCTCTCTCTGTGCCCCTCCCCTGCTTGCACTCTGTCTCTCTCAAAAAGAAAATAAACCTTAAAAAAATTTTTTTAATAAAATCTTTTTTAAAAGGAATAAAGAAAAGAAAAATGCGGATAAACGTGTCTGCGGAACGTACCTCCACGCTGGTGGGGCCATCAGCAGATATAATGTGTTCAAAACGCTTTATGAATACAGATCGCTAAGTGAATGCACGTGGAGTTCTGTGCCGTTTCTTGAATCGTTTCCTGTTTGCTTGGGGACTTTTTTCTTTATGTTCTGTCTAGCTCACAAGTTGTATTCCTGTGTAATACAAACACTTCTGCTTTAAAGCGTGTAAATAATCCAGTTTTAGACAACCTCATATTCTCTAAAAGTGCACACGAGTAATGACAGGACTTCTTGTAAAAAACGGGCTCAGGGCAGACCCCTCAAAACCTACAAAATGTTCTAACTACACCGCTTAACAACCCGGATCACCTGGGCAGGCAGTTCAGCAGGGCTGGAGGCTGCCACAATGAATATTAAAAATGCACCCCCAAAATCGAGCAGAAATTCTGGCGGAACTTTAATTAGAGCAAGGCCGGTAAGTGCCCAGACAATGCAGGTGAAAGAGCTGTTGTGAGCCGAGGGGCTGTTATTAAGCGGGGGTGCGGCGGGCAGGGCGGGCAGGGCGGCCAGCCGCACCCGGACCTCAGGCTGGGATGTGGCTTTCTGAGGAAGCAGCCCCACATATGGGCACTGTTTTGTTTTCTTTTGTTCCTTCTTGTCCCTGGGAGCCCACAGGGGCTCCTGCGACACAGCAGTCAGACAGAGGGCTTTCTCCTCTTCTGCTGACCCGGGAGACTACGCCCCCATCCCAACTCCGTTTTCCTGGGAGAATCCACAGAAGAACCAAAGCAGTGTGCCCCAGACCCGCATGCTTCCCTCTCCACCCGAGACACGCACCCGAGCTCACGCTGCGGAAATTTGCTCGGAAGCAGACCAGTGTGGACTGAAGCCCACCGCTCCCGGGGCACCTCCGGATTCCCACGGAACCCTCCCCAAATACCTCCCACGAAGCCCTGCTTTCGGTCTCCTCTCACGGAAGCATGTGCCCAGCAGTGGCAAGACTCTTCCGTTCACTGTTGAATCCAAAACACCAATAAAGGGCCTGGCACACAAGTGCTGAATAGAAGCCTGAATTTGTAAGAAGAGAACAGAACTCTGGCTCCTTAATCACATATACGTGTTTTAACACCCACTTGGTAGCTCTAAGCAAAACAAGGCATGGGGGCGGGGCGGGAGGGGCCTGTGAACGGTCTTGAGCTTCAGCTTCTAGTTCAGAAAGAGGCCATCCGAGGGGCACCCGGGTGGCTTAGTCGGTTAAGTATCCGACTTTCGCTCAGGTCATGATCCGAGGGGCACCCGGGTGGCTTAGTCGGTTAAGTATCCGACTTTCGCTCAGGTCATGATCTCGCGGTTCGTGGGTTCGAGCCCCGCGTCGGGCTCTGTGCTGACTCTCAGCTCAGAGCCTGGAGCCTGTTTCGGAGTCTGTCACTCCCCCCCTCTCTGACCCTCCCCTGCTCATGCTGTCTCTCTCTCTCTCCTAGAAATAAATAAAACATTTAAAAAAAAAAAAAAAGAAAGAAAGAGGCCATCCGTAAAAGAGGGAAATCCTTACGCTGAGTACTTGCTTCCCATTTTTCATATTTCTCATGGTACCAGACTAAAAAGGTTTTTAAAAAGTTGTCATGGATAGAAACATTAAAAAAAAAAAACAACCTTTTTTTTTTTTTTTTTAAAGGGACGCCTGGGTGGCTCAGTCAGTTGAACATCTGACTTCAGCTCAGGGCATGATCTCATGGTTCATGGTTTCGAGCCCTGCATCAGGCTCTGTGCTGACAGTTCAGGCTAGGTGCTTCTGATGAGGCCAGGACCCTCACCTGCAATGGCTCCTGGAGGGGTGGGGTGGGGTGGGCAGTCTCACGTACTCTAACAAGTTCAGACGTGTCTGAATCCCAGGGGTGGACCTGGCTGGGGCCTCAGCTGAGACCACCGCCACGTGTAAAGGTAGTCAGAAAGGATGCCACACGTCCTTCATAGTTGCCCAAGAACAACAGAGGATGAATACGCGCGGCAGAAAAAGAAGTTTTCCCTACCAGCTCACTATGGCAAGGAGTAAGTCCAGAATGGTCTGAATCAACTCACTGAGATTAAAGATGGGGCCCAGGACCGGGTCTCCCAGAGTTCATCTTTGCGGCTGTTTTTTGGTGAGTCTCCTATTTTGGTTTCACGTATCAGGTGGGGTCCAGGGCTAGATCCTGGTTGCTGGGCTCCAGACTCTGATTTTCAAATGAAATAAGAGCCCCTCAGAGAAAGGGCCCCTGTGTGAAACCAAACAAGAATAAAAAGATACCCTGTCTTCTCCCCCATAAAGTACTCTCCTATGGCTAGGGTTAAAACAGCTGCTTCTGATAGAACATTAAGCCTGTCTACACACAAGCCATCAGAAGACATCAGGAGGTAAGTATTATCAATATGTCCCATTACTGAGGAGGTCAACTTGGATCACCTGGTTATCACCGTGTCTGCCACATTTCTCCACTGTAACTATTTTTCCCTTTGTAATTAGTAGATACCTTGTAATAGATACTTCGAGACTTTAAATATCTTGCTTCTCATCAGACTTTCACCAATGAGTTTTACCACCTATTGATGATTCTTGCCTGAACCGGTCATTACTAGGATTGTTGCCAAATGCTGACTTGCTTAATTCAAGCATTCCTACTCATTAATTAGATGGCATTCTACTGTAAGCAAGAGTTCTTCCAACTCATTATTAAAAAAAGAAAATCTCCTAGTTCTGTTCATTGTGAGGGCCTAGAAAAAAAAATGACACTCCTGTAGCAATGCGCACAAGGAGCCAAAACTTGGTTTCTAAATACCACTCTCCACTGAAAAGGAAATAGGGCTCCTTGGAGAAATACCTGATTCCCAAGCTGCAAAATCCAATGTGAGCTTGAAAAACCTTTCTGTGGCCGAAAGCGAGGAAGTGCTCACCGAACTGATGGGAACACTTACAGAAGTGAATCTGAATGGGCTCCCACTGGCCGATTCTGGGCATCAAAATGAAAACACAAAGGGATCATAACACATTGAATGAAAATAAAATTCCATAAGTCCATACTGATATTTTAAAAAATAATGTAAGGAAGAGCGGGGAAAAGGCAAAACTCTTCTTTATGAAGAATGCCAACCAATAAAAGTGGAAGGAACGAAAAAGAAAGAAAATTACCATTTAACACGGTTATAACGGACTCGGGCAAGAATCCTCAAAGGAGAAAACATACCCTTTACGGGCCCCGGCAGACACAGCTGTAACCAAGTGATGAGATTTAGCAACGCAACAACGGGACACCCTGAGATCACACGCCTCGTGTGACGGGCTGAAACGGACATAGCATCATGTAGACGGCGCTCACACAGTGGGGGAGCTGGGCCCTTATCCTAAAGCACTGGGAGTGTTAGGTAAAGGAAGGAGGTGCCATCAGGTTTTCATTTTAGAAAGACTGCTGTTACATGAGGAATGGGCTAAAAGGGTGAGCACGGATGCACAGAGACCACACAGGATTCTCCTGGAACAGGGGAGAAGGAGAGGCAAGACCAAAGAGAAGTGAATGGGGACGGATTTCAGAAGCGTAACTGACAGGACCTGCTCTTTTTAAAAAAAAAAAAAAAATTTTTTTTTCAGTATTTATTTATTTATTTAAAGACAAAGCTCAAGCAAGGGAGGGGCAGAGAGAGAGGGAGACACAGAATCCGAAGCAGGCTCCAGGCTCTGAGCTGTCAGCACAGAGCCCGACACAGGGCTCGAACCCACGACCTGCAAGATCATGACCTGAGCTGAAGTCACACTTAACCGACTGAGCCACCCAGGGGCGCAGACAGGACCTGTTCTTTAATGTCTTTCAATAAAGCTTTATAATTCTCTACATTAGAAAAAATAAAGCAGTTGAGGTCTATCCTGATGGGAATTATTCTGCAGACCTACATTGTTGGAAATGCCTCATGGCATACGTGTGGTTTCCTTTATTCACAGAACTGTGTGTTAGATCTGAGGGAAAGAACTCCAGGACCTCGATCATCTAAAATTATGAAACATCTAACAGCATGTTTAAAAAAGAATTTTTCTTTAAATTTTTGAGAGACACACAGTGTGAGCACAGGAGGGGCAGAAAGAGAGGGAGACACAGAATCTGAAGCAGGCTCCAGCTCCGAGCTGTCGGCACAGAGTCCCAACACAGGGCTCGAACTCACGAACCGTGAGATCATAACCTGAACAGAAGTCAGATGCTTAACTGAGTGAGCCACCCAGGTGCCCCCTAACAGTCACAATTTTAAAGCTCAGGTATTGGCATGTACCAACCATCTGTATAGCTCTCGGTTGTGACAGTTTAGGGGTGAATAGGATTGGAACTTCTTGGTGGTTAGAGGCTGTCTGAAATTGAGAACCAGGCAGATCCATCTACTCTGAACCTACATGTAGCCCTAAAGAAAGTGGATCCCAAAGATTACAGGAGGGGAAGTTTTGAATCATGTCCCACATTCAAATGGAGATCAAAGAAACCCAAGGTAACAACTGTGGACTGACTGACAGGGACAGCTGTGGACTAAACAAACGTTCTTTCTAAAAAGGCTATTTTGAAGAGTATGATTCTGACTTTGGAGGGACTAAGGTGACTGGCAGCGGAAGGAATCACATATGAAATTCCTTAAGTAAAAATTGACTTAAAATTTTTTCTTTCATTAAAAAATAAAACCCCAGCAGTTTAGCTGTGGTACTGAAGTCAGCACTGGAAGTCGGATGTCATCTACAAGCAGCTGCTCCGGGAGGTCTGTGGCGGTAAGACCGGAGCAAACAGGCAGGGAACCAGAGACGGTGCGGCTCAGCGAGGGGAGGGAAGCCTGAGTGTGGTCAGTGCACGGACGGAGCCTGCAGACCAAGAGAGTGCCATGCACGAGGCTGGCAGTGAGAACACTACCGGGTGCGAAGCAGGCGGAGGTGGGTCCGGAGCCAGGTGGACGGACCCCCCAGCGCAAGCTCCCCGAGCTCCAAACTCAACCACCTACCGCGACCGCTCAACCCGCAGGCGCTGTAGCCATAACCCGCGCAACGCCTTCCCGAAGCCCCCACGTCTGGGTGACGCTGCCACCCGGCTGCCCAGGAATCCCGGAAGTCACCCTGGGCTCCGCCCGTCTCCTCATGCCCAACATCCAACCATGTCAGCAAGTCCCCTTACACCTGTCCCCAAAGACCCCACCCGGTAGCCACCTCACTCAACGTGTGATCTCAGCACCAACACACCGGCCCGGCCCGAGGTCCCGCCCTGCCTGGCCCTGACCAGCCTCATCTTCGGCCCTTGTTCACTGACTGCGGCCCCAGGGCCCGTATTTGGTTCTCGGGGTTCTTTCCTGTCCTTGTCTCTGGGCTATGTAGCTTCACCTGTGGCCCCTCTGCCCCGAACTTCTGTCTGACCCCTTGGCTGGCATCAGAGGTCAACCCTCCCCGCGGCAGACGTTCAGAGTTTACACATCAACAATATCTCGACTCTGCCTCCAACTCCATGGCCTCTGCCCCGGGCGTGCTGTCTTCCTTCACAGCTCGATGACAAGTGGCAGCCCCACATCCTCTCCCCCCAACCCCCACTGTCTGCCACAGAGCCTGTTTATAACGCAAAACTGACCATGTCAAACTCCTGATTAAAATCCGACATTGGCTCTCCCGGTCCCACTTAATCATCACTTCTCAGAAAATCCCAGAATGACAGCAGAGAAAGACAAAAGGAGATAAATTCATAACCTAAAATTCCTAAAAATGGAAGTGGAAGGGAACATCGGCAAACCAGAGATGTTGAGGAGTTTCTAAAAACCAGAAGGCAGGTAGGTGAGTCAGGATTGGGGCACGTATGGCCGTAAATCAGAAACAGAGATGGCCAATAAAAAAGTAAAAAATAAATTTAAAAAATGTCTAAAAAGGCAGGGGGGCACCTGTGTGGCTCAGTCGGTTAAGTATCTGACTTCGGCTCAGGTCATGATCCCGTGGTTCATGGGTTTGAGCCCCGCATCACGCTCTGTGCTGACAGCTCAGAGCCTGGAGCCTGCTTCGGATTCTGTGTCTCCTTCTCTCTCTGCCCCTCCCCTGCTCACACTCTGTCTCTCTCTCAAAAATAAAAAACATTAAAAAAAATTTTTTTAAAGAGAAAAAGAAACCGAGATGGCCAGGAGGAGAAGCTCCAGGCCAGCAGAGAGGAGGTGCCAGAAGGGGATTTAGAAGAAGAGCAGAAATCAAGGGGAGGGCTGCCTCACCTGACCTATACCGTCGTCTCCTGTCTCCCATGGCGCACTAACCCCTCACTCTCCACTCTCTCCCCAAAGTGTTTGAGACCTCGTGACGGAGGAGGGGGATGGGAGGAAGTTTCGATTATATACACCTTGTGAAGTGGTCTGAACCACGTGAATCCAAGAGTTTTTTTCAAAACCAACCCCAAAAGTTTTCACCTCAAAAGTAAAAATATAAATGCTAAATTTAAAAAAATAGGGTAACTAGGGAGGAAAGGTCAAGGAATTCTTCCAGAAAAGAACAGAAAGTTAAACTATTGGAAACTCACATCTTCAAGAACTTTTAGGAGTCAAATATCAGCCAAGGAGAGGAAGTCTCCATCCAGAATCTCAGAAGGAGGGGCGCCTGGGTGGCTCAGTCGGTTAAGCATCTGACAGTTGATTTCAGCTCAGGCTGTGATCTCACAGTTTGTGGGATCGAGCCCCCATATCAGGTTCTGTGCTGACAATGCAGAGCCTGTTTGGGATTCTCTCTCTCCGCCCCCACCCCTTGCCCGTTCCCCACTCACACACTTTCTTTCTCTCTCTCTCAAAATAAATAATAAACTTAAAAAAAAAGAATCCCAGAATAACAGAGAAAAGGGAGATAAGAAAATGATCACGAAAATATTCTTTATCAAAATCTCAGAACTAAAGAGACAGACGTAAGTCTTCAGATTGGAAAGGTTCACCTAGAAGTTCCACCCCCGGTGAAGGAGAAAACCTGAAGGTCATTATTTAGACCCAGCCTCATGAAATTTCAGAACACTAAGCAAGGGCAAATAATCCCCAGGGCTTCCGGGAAGAAATACAGGTTACAAATAAGAATCGCCACACACGAGACTTTGGGCGACACTGGGCGTGGAAGCAATACCTTTACACTTCTGAACTGCAGCCAGTCACACTACCAGTGACACGTGAGAAATAAAAATACCATTGGCATAAGACCCCAGGACGTTGATCTCCCGTGTCCTGAAAAAGTTACCTACGGGTATGTATATAAACAGACACATATGGAATCCCAGAAAGAGGGAAGAAAACATGGAATGCAGGTTTGGCAGGACAACCCCAAGAGCGCATGCTCAGTGCGGCACGCTCAGAGGGCCCGTTATGTCAGCCAGCCATGGGGATGCTGCGGAGGTTGGATCATCCTAAGGATCTGGGGAGCCGTGTTCTTCCTGAACTTTCTCTTCATTTCCCAATGAGTAACTCACCATCTACACGTGAAGCCAACTACAATGTGGTGTAGATATGAGCAGTGGAGAGCACCTAAAAACAGAATTCATCTGACCTGGTCACTCGCATCGCGACCTTGGGACGCAGAGTTTAGTGACGGGCGTGTGTGCCCTACTCCAAACGTACTGCTCTGCTCCGGGGTGGAATAAATCCACAAGGCAAACATCCGAAATGCCCTGTATTGGTTTCCCATTTTCAGAAACCCCCTGCAGGGCTCAGGAAACGTGATTACAGTTCGAGAATAAAATGCAAACGGCATTAACCTCAATAATGTAAAAGCACTGCTATAATCCGAATGTGTCCAATATAGAATCTGTGTAGGAAAAGGGATAAGAAAGAGCGGCTGCCTGACAGGCAATTTGGGAAAAACCACAGATCAGAGATGGGGACTGACTTTCCACAGTTGTAAAAACGCTTGGTTTCTTTGCAACAGCATAAATTACCTTTTGGAAGGAAAATCTCAGATTAGGAAGGCAACGTGCTGAGAGCTGGCGGGAGGCAGAAATACAATCCCCAGAAAAATATCCAAATGTAACAGGAAACGGGGAGGATCAGGGTGGGGAGGAGGGCGTGTGGTCCTCCCGTGACCTGGGAGATGGCAGCACAGACCCAGGTGTCACCCAGAGGGTAGCGACCTTTGGAAGACGTGCCAACAGAAGTGCTCTGGTGAGGGCCGAGGGAGGGGAAACTTTTGCACCCGGCTCCAGCTCAGCTCAAAACTCTCTTCCTACCCCCCCGCCCCGCCTAAAACCCCAGCTTCAACCCTCTAGGAAAAGCACTCCCCCCTCCTTTGGCCCAGGCGGAGTTCAAAGGCCACCCCGGAGCCTGTGAACTCTGTTCTCAACTTGAATTCTTTCGACGAAGGTCCATTTGCTACTAGCCATCAAGTTCTGGCTGCCCAAGGCAGGGTGTCATCAGCCGGTCAGCCGCAGCCATCAGGGGCACAACCTGCTAATGCAGATCAGAGAATAACCATGCCCGCAGCCTAAGTCCTGAAGGGCCAGTAAGGAACTCGAGCATTAGGAAGGGCCGGGCCTCAGTGCCACCATCTGATGAGAAAGGAGGCGGGCAGGAGACCCTCTACGGGTTCCCGCCGTCAGTTCTGTGCCATTTCACGCACAACGGCCACCCCCCTCATTCGGCCATACCACCACCTAGCTACAGTCTTCTTTGTCCTGCACAGTAGCTAAAGAGTCCCAGTCACCATTTGCTGGGGTCCTCGTTCACCCCGTTAGAAGGGGCCACTTGCCCATTCTTGGGTGACCATGGCACCTCCCCTTCAGCCGCTCACGTGCCGGTTTAAGGACTCCCGGGAGGTCATGCCACGCCGCTGTGGCTGCCGTGTCACCAGGGCTAATCATGACGGTCCGAGCCTTGATTTCCTTGTCTGGGAAGCGAGGAAGGTAACAGAGTCTGCCCCACAAGAGTGTCTGTCATAAGGCTTAGACGAGATCGGGCACGCATGGTGCCCAGCGTGCAGAAAAGCCTTCTGAGTGGCTGCTGTCCACGCTATTAAAAATTCAGATGTCTGGAGTAGCTGAGGACACAAGTCCTCATATCTGCCCCTGCAGCGTACATACACCCATGTAAAAATGTCGGTCACCTCTGTCCCTTTGCACACACTCATTCCCCAGATGACCAAAGGAGCAAACCACCCATGCTCTTCGGAATTCCACGGAAACGCTGCTAAAACACTAAGTCAGCGCCATGTCCCTGCCAGACATGCAGGCCGGGCTGCGGGATGCGGGGCGACCTCACTGGGGCTCCGGGCTGTGGCCGGGGCGACCCTCCTCCCCCAGTCCTTCTGATGTTCTTGCCCACAGCCCTGAGTCCTCACAGGCTGCCCCGTGGCTCCCAGATGCCCCTGGACAACTGTCCCAGCTGGCGGGGCGCTGCCCCCGGGAGGGGACAGGGCCCTCGCCTCCAGACTGGACCGCCCGGCTTCTCACAGCGCTTGTGGGACCGGACCGGACCGGACGGGCCACTCGGGCCAGCAGGGAGCCCAGCTGCCCAGGGACAAGCCCCGGGCCAGGCTGGAGCCTCCCCCCGGCGCTTCCAGACATGGGCTCAGACTCGAGCAACTGTCACGCCTGCTGCTGGTTTAAGGTGGTGGCTCGGGGCCGAGGGGCGTGCACGTGCAGGGAGGCTTGTAACAGCAGAGGGGCACCCATGTCCTGGGCGACTTTTCTGCCAGTCCTGAGAGCCAGCTCCCTAGTGCAGGTAACAGGACGGCCCCCGGGCTTGCCCGCAGGCCACGCCTGCACCTGCTGTCCCCGGGCCGGCCCTCCCCATGGCACCTGCCGGCTCTCTGAGGGCCTCTCTGTCCCTGTCAGGCCTGTGACAGCCTTTCAGAAGACGGTGTCCCCCCTTTCTTTGACTAAAACTTCTTGGACCATCTTTTTCCTGACATCATGTCAGCAGAGGGCTCTGCCCCTTGCCTGCATCCGCCATCTCGGAGCGTCCCCCGCCGCCACCACCCACTGTCCCAGCTTCCCCCACCACACACCCTTCACCCTGTCACTCGCACTGCCACCCAAAATATGGGTGCCTACCCCATGCCGGGCAGCACGCTGAGGGCCAGGGCAGGAATTCAAGAATCAGCCCCTCCTGGGGGTCACAGAGCTCCTGCTCTGCGCAGAAAGGAACCATAACTCATGACGACATGAAGATGTACTTTAGGGAGAGTCAGTGTAGACAAGCGCAGGGACCAGGGGGTGAGGGGCAGCACAAAGCCTGGCTGGGGAAAGAGCCCAGCTGGTGGGGCGGAGGGAGGGAGGGAGGGAGGGAGGCGGGGAGGGGTGCGAGGCTGAGAGCAGAAGCCGGTGGGTGCAGGGTCCTGAGGCCCGGGGTAAGCAGAGGACCGATGCAATCTGATGTAAGGCTCAAACCCTCCTCTCTGGCGGCATCCTGGAGAACGGTTCCAGGGGAGCAGGAGCAGATGACACGGGGGCTCCACGGGGACCCCCAGGAGCTGGCCCGGAACTACTGAGAGCACATGTGCAATGGGGCCCAGAAGTGGCCTTCAGGTTCGATCAGAATGCGGGCACCGCGAGGGGCGACGCAGGGGAGAGCCACGCAGGCCTGCAAAGGTGTACCCCCTCACAGCTCTGGGGGCTGGAAGCTGGACATCGAGGGGGCAGGGCCAGGCTCCCCGCCCAAGGCCCTAGGGCACAATCCGCCCCAGGCTTCTCCCAGCCCCTCGTGGCTGCCCTCCCTCCTCCCCCGCATCCACCTCTGCCTCCATCTTCACGCGGCCTCCTCCCTCTTCTCTGCGTGTCTAGTTTAAAGGATGTAATGGCATCTAGGGACCACCAGATAGCTAATCCAGGATAAACTCTGCCTCCCAAGATCCGCGTGAGGGGACATTCGTTCCTTTCCCACATAAGGTGATAGTCACAGGTTCTGGAATTAGAACATGGACATCATGGGGCGCCTAGGTGGCTCAGTCGGTTAAGCGTCCAACTTCAGCTCAGGTCATGATCTCACGGCTCGTGGGTTCGAGCCCCGGACTCTGTGCTGACAGCTGGCTCGGAGCCTGGAGCCTGCTTCAGATTCTGTGTCTCCCTCTCTCTCTGACCCTCCCCTGCTCTCTCTCTCTCTCTCTCAGAAAATAAATAAAATATTTACAAAAAAAAAAAAAAAGAACACGTTTTGGGTGGGGGCCACCATGCAAGCCGCTACAATGGGAATGGTCTGGAAGAGAAAGGGCATGGATGCACAAGACAGAGGACTGTGTCCTTGGGAGGGCTGGAGGGATGCGACCCAGACCTGAAAATCTTCCCCCGCTTTACTTCAAAACAGCACTAAAGGTGAATTTTATCATCTGGGATTTGTAGCCCAACGTAAAAAAGAAAAGGGGCATCTGGGGGCTCCATCGGTTAAGCATCCAACTCTTGATTTCAGCTCAGGTCACAATCTCACAGATAGTGAGTTCAAGCCCGGAGAAAGCACAGAGCCTGCTTGAGATTCTCCCTCTCTCTCTCCGCCGCTCTTCTGCTCACTTGCTCTCTCAAAATAAACTTCAAAAAAAGAACAAGTTGTGTAAAAACACTCCAAGACCCTGCCATACCCTACCCTACAGTTCAGTCAGCTAAGGGAGCCTCAGTGAGGACACATGTCACTCAAGGCAGTCTTGCTAAGATGTCAGCACCCAGAACTTTCAAGGCTACACGTAGCAAAGGGAACAGGGAGGGTGACAGGGTCAGGGTCCAAGGACAAAACAGGCAGACACACCCTCTTCCATTCAGGTGACCAATCCAGCCAACAAAACACTCCCCAGAAAGCACCCTCCCTCAGCTGCACTGGGGAAACAGCTGGCCTTCGGCCGACTGGAGACTCAGCGCCACTGGAAACTGAGTCCAGGAGCAGGGCAGGGCAAGCCCCCGGACAGAGGTGAGTCATACAGTCACCCCTGCCACACAGTTCAGCTGGGGGTGTGGCACAAAGGGGAACAGGGTTAGATTAGGGGGGAGGAAGTGCTCTTGCCAGACGAGGTGAGGGTGAAGTGGGGGTGGGGAGCAGCTGTGGGCAGACATGCCCCCTCCCGTAATGCCCCCACCTCTACCCCCCATGCTCCCCACCTCCACCTATTTCCCCCGTCCCTGCAGGCTCCCACCTCCTCCCCACCCCCCGCCCACCCCCGCCCCCGGCAGGCACACCCCCACCTCTAGCAGCAAGGGAGCCTCCACTCCCAGCTCTGCTGATGTGCTGCCTCCACCTCTGCACATGCACAGGTGGACTCTGCCAGTGTGGACCTGAACCAGAGGCGGCGGGCTTCTCTTTGTGCACGCGCCGGGACAGTGCCTGGTGTGAGCAGACACTCCTTTTCAGGTTCAGCCAAAGTTGTCATTTCTATGCCTAGCATCACCTTGGGGCTCCCCTTTCCTTCTGCACTGTGATCTCCCCAACTGTACTGAACAAATTGGCAACAGGGCAGCGGGTGGGGGCCACGGTCTCTGCGCCTGCACTGTGCTTCCAGCTGACCACAGAGCCTCACACTCAGAGCCTCGGGGCACGGGTGCCATTGGCGCTCCCCTCCCCCATCCGTGAACTTGGGTGGAACTCCCTGGCCTTGTCAGATCCCCAGTTAGAGAGACTGATAACTGGAATCCCCCCGCCGTACCCCACCCCAGAGATGTGGACTCAGAAGGCGAAGCAGGGCCTTGTAATCTGCATCTCAGCCTGGGCCACACCCCCCAGCAGCAGGAGGTGCTAACAGCTCCTCCAGGAAGAAGACTCGCTCTGGCACCAGCCCCCAGGAGGGCTCAGGAGCCCTGAGAACCTGCACCCTCTCCAACCCTCACGGATGGGGGTTGGTGCCTGGGGCAGGGAGTCGGGGCCACTGAATTCTCGTGGCGCGTCTCCACTGACCGTTCTTCCGTCCTTTTCCTGTATCTCCCCCTCCTTCCCTTGGCAAATGCAAAGGAGAAGTTAGGGGCTTGTGATTCACATTTCTTTCCCCTTAACCCATCCACACCCATTTGTTTTCAAGACCCCACCCAACATCAGGACAAGAACTAACATATTTAAACGCTCATGGAACTTCCTGCTCCATGGCGCACAGGGGGGTCCTCCTTACCTCCCGGTGGGCTGGGGGCCCGTGACAGCCTGCTCCATGCAAACAGTCCAAAGGGCCATCAAGTAATCAACATGAAGACCAAGAGGCAGAAAGGCGACTCCTAAGAGACTATGATGCCACCCCAAGCCTGGAAAGCCCTGGGCTCTTTCATACCCGATGGGATGCATGAGGCCCCCTGGTCAGATGCCAAGGGCAGCAGTAAGTGGAAGGGCCCAGACATGCAGATCGGGCTCACAGCCCGGCCAAGCAGGAGGTTCCTGTTCCCAGGCACACACACCCAGGGACCCAGGACACAACCCCCCACAGGCAGGCTCAACGTGTCTCCCTGCTAAAGAGGCTTCTAGGAGCATTCTCCTGGTCAGTTCCTTCACACACATAGCCCTTACCACCACCGATCCGCTGCAGGCGGGATCTGCTTCTGGAAACAGCACTCTGCCTTCTGCACACATCCCAAACGCTGACACCACACACAACCCTGCAAGGCAGCCTGCGGGCACAGTGGGAATATGGTGGCAACTGAGTTCAAGTCCTGCCTCAGACCCTCATCCCAGATGCACATCCTGAGCAAGACCGTCATCTCCCAGAGCCACCGTGCCCTCATCCACAAGACGCAGGTACCTACCCTCTGGAATCACTGAAGGAATGGAAAGACAAAAGTGTAATATCAACTGCCTCAACATGTTCCTTCCCTTCCCTCCTACTCCTGTGACTCAGTTTCCCTTCTCAGCTCCAAACCCAAAGAGAGCCCAAGCTCACTTAACTCAGAAATGCCAAAGGGGCCCAGGCATAGAAGACAGGAAATAATTTCAATAGAGCCCTAAGGCTCCCTGATACTCTTGCTCTCAGGTGCTCAACTTTTTTAGTTTTTATTGAAAAAAATTTTTTAACATCTATTTCTTTGTGAGAGACAGAAGAAGACAGAGCATGGGTGAGGGAGGGGCAGAGAGAGAGAGAGAGAGAGAGAGGAGGGACACAGAGTCTGAAGCAGGCTCCAGGCTCTGAGCTGTCAGCACAGAGCCCTAGGTGGGCTCAGACCTCGAGATCACCACCTGAGCCGAGGTCCCATGTTTAACCACTGAGCCACCCAGGTGCTCCTCAAACGCTCAACTTTGAACCTGCTCATCAGCTACAGCTGGGGCTGGCTCCATCCCCTGAATCCTACATTTTCTCACTGGGTGAAAGAGACCACCCATAAGTTCTCCAGGTTTCTGAAATCTAGGTGGCACTTCCCCCTCCTGCTGGGACAGGGCAGTGGAGGGTAAACACGATTACACAACGGGCTTGCAGCTCTAAGGCTGTTCGTGTTGGCCGCCGGGGCAGCGCTTTGACTTTTAAAGTTTAAGGAGGTGATCTGAGTCCCCATTTAGCATACAGACACAGATGCTCCTAACGTTCCCTAGACTTAATTGGGTCCTCCCCGAGTCGCATCCCCTTCCCCCGCCCTCATTTTATAGCAGGTGGTACATTCTGGAGTTGGGTCTTGAGTCCTGTGCATTCTGAGAAAGAGAAGCCTCAGTGTTCAGAGCTGCTCTGGAGCCTCCCCAGCCTCCTGGACCTCCAGCACTCACAGGGTCGCGTCTGCCCGCGGGTGAGGGGTGGGAGGAAACAGTTTGGGGGCCCCCCCCCGCTCTGGGTCGGCAGCGGGGGACGGGCGAGAGGAAACATCTTCGCCACAGAGGAGATAGGATCACCAAACCTCCTGCGCCCGCGCTCCCACCCGCCCGCTGGGGTGGCGCGCTTTCCTCGGAGTTTCCGCCGCCAGCCGGCGACCGGGGGCCGCACGCCCCAGAACTCCTGGGGCTGTCCCTACGGAGATCCCCCTAAAAACAGGCGCGTATCCGGGGGAACAGAGGCCTCCGGGGTGCGGTCCCGGGCACCAAGAGGGTCTGGGCAGCCCGGGCGCACGTGTGTCGGGGATAGCCGGCGTCCTCCAGGCTGGGAACCCGAGGTCCGAGCGCCCGGCGCGACTCGGCCAGCATCCTGGGCCTGGAGCGGACGGTCCTTTGCGGGGCTTCGACGGGGCCCCGGGGTCGGGGACTCCGCGCGCCTCACCTGAGCGGGACGCGGATGGCCAGGTACCTGTCGACGGCCACGGCCAAGAGGCTGAAGATGGAGCTCTGCGTGAGCACGAGCACGAAGCAGGCGAGGAAGAGGCAGCTGTGGAAGTTGGTGCAGAAGCCCAGGCTGATGGTGATGGCAAAGGGGATGGCGAACAGTCCCACGGCCACGTCGGCCGCCGCCAGGGACACCAGGAAGTAGTTGGTGGGCGTCTGCAGCGCGCTCGACGTGCCCACCGCGGCGCACACCAGCACGTTGCCCGCCACCGACAGCGCGGCGATGGCCAGCTCCAGCGCCACGTACAGCGCGTCCTGCGTCTCCAGCGGCATGGCCGGGCCGACCCGGCCCCGGCGTCGCCTACCCGGGCCGCGCTAGGCGCGGGGCAGCCGCGTGGGCGCCGCCGGGCACGGCCGGAGCGCCCTCACCGCGCGTCCGCCTGCCGCGTCTGACCCGCCAGGCTCGCGCGCTCGGGACCCGGGCTCCGGGGGCGGGACCGCGGGCAGACGGCGACGCCCATTGGCCGGCGCGCCCGCCCGTCTCGGACCCCCCGAAGGAGCGCCGCCCCTTCTCCCGAGCCCAAGTCTGCGCTCGCGCGGGGCCACGCGGGTCTCGGCAGCACGCGGCGGGGCGCCGGCGGCGGCTCCGGAGGCGTCGTGTGGTGGCGCTATCTGGCAAAGTCAAGTCCCCTAACTTTCCCTAGGGCTCCAACTCGGTGGGTGTGTCCCGGGCGGTCGCGCTGTGTGCCCAGCAGCGCGGCGGACGCAGAGCCCGGGCCGCCCGCGAGATGAAGACCGGACTCAGCCGCGGGCGCCCACCAGGACCCCCGCCCCGCGCCCCCAGCCACTCCGCGGTCGGGCGCGGCGGGTTGAGGACCTGAAGCCCTTGGGGGCTCCCCCACCCGAACCCTGGGCACCACACTGGTCAGGCAGGGCTCGCCTCGCAGACTGGACGAGACGCCGCAGGGAAGGGACGAGGGGCCTGAACTCGCAGACGTCCTTAGGCCACACGTTCCCACCTGACCTGTCCCTTCGGGCCGCGGCACCCCGACGGCAAGGATCGCTCGGGGACGCTGAGGCTCTGCGCCATCCCTGTCCGGGCACCCGGCGCGCCTGGATTCCCGGCCTCACCTGCTCCTCTGTCGTCCTGGCCACTGCGCAGGCAGCCCCAGCTCTGCTGTTTCCTACCTTGCCGCATTCCACGTCTTTCGCTTCCTCGTCCGCCCCGCCCTCGCACCCCCCGCAAACCAGATCCCCATGTTCCTCGGGCCCTTTGTCCTTCACGCCCACCCTGGCTAAGCCCCGGCTCCCAAGGATTCACCTGCGGTCCTTATACCCTTAACTTCCAAGCCTTTCCGTGGCAGCCCTAAGTGGCCCCTGAGTGCCAGCCCTTAGCACCCCCGCTGCAGAATGTTCAACTCCTCAGGAGAGACTGAGGGCCCCCCGAATCCAGGAAGTCCAAACTCCAGCTCCTCTTCATCTCTGCCCCAAACCTGTGCCCTCTCCTCCTTCTGGGACTCAGTTATTGCCATTACCACCCACCTTGACCCACTCCCGGAAATGCACCGACAGCCTCCTCCATCCTTCCCGACATTCAAATCGGTAGTGTTACCAATTCTGCTTCCGGAGCTTTGCTCCCCTCCACCCTAAAGCGTGTCTCAGGTGGTTTCTCCTCACAGCCTGCTCCCATCATCCCTCCCTCACCTTTGCCCTGTGGTCTCAGTCAAGTTTCTCTGGTCCCCACCAACGCTAGCCTTCTAGAACACACTTGGCCATGCCATTCCCCTCGCCAAATCCTTTGCTAGGGTCACCACACAAGATAGTTAAAAAGATTGTCAGGCAATGGAAAAGATGCTTATAAAATAATGTTACGCCAAAAAATGTATGTAAATTTAAAAAATAATCAAACATGGAGGTGACTGCTAACCGACAGAGCATTTCTTTTCGAGGTGATGAAAATATACTAAATGTAGTGATGGCTCCACAACTCTGAATATACTTTAAAAAATAAAATAAACCATTGAATTGTACACATTAAATGGGTGGAATGTATGGTATATGAATTATATCTCAAGGTAGCCTTAATAACAACAAAACCCATCAGCCTCCAAAAGTCATGGCCAGTAATATCTGCTTCTATATATAATAAGAACAACAAATTTTCCAAAAGCATTCACAGTAAATGTCCTGATGGGTGAGGTTACTATAGGGGATTTTTCCCCCCTCCATTTTCCAGGTGTTTTTGTTACTTCTATAATGAAAAACAATCAAACTTGATTTTATGTTAAAATATTGGAGAGCCCACAAAAGCCATGCCCTTGCTGAGATCCGATACCACCTTCTCTACACCCACATTCCGATGGCACTCGACACAAACTACTGTGACCACATGGATGAAAAACTAGAACCTCTGAGGAGTCACGGAACTTGGCCAAGAGTATTTCCTTGGGGTGGGGGAGGGTGAAAGAGTCAGGGGAGGCTCCTTGGACAAGCGGCTTTTGCAGAGTGGGCAAAACTTGGCAGTGAGGAGGTGTCCTGGTGAGGTGCCATGCCGGGCAGAGGGGAGGCCACGGGGCTCGCTCAGGGACAGCCATGCTCAGGAGAGTAGAGCGAGGAAGATGGCCTGACCAGGGAAGGCTTCAACTTCGAGGATGGGGTGTTGGCTTGTTCTCCGGGAGGTGTGGGGCACCAGCCCAGGGAGGTGTCTGAGCAGAGCGATGATGTATCGGAGCATCATCTGGCAGCAGTAGCTGGAGGGTTGGCAAGGAAGAGGAGGCAGGACTGAAGCCAGCTGGTTGCTCTGAGTGTTTCCCGTACACTCTGCAGCCTCCAGGCCCTGGGCTCAGCTCCAGCATTTTCTGTGCCTGGAATCCCCATTTTCCTTTTTCAGAGCCTCCTTCAGGAAACTTTCCCCGAATCGCCCCAAGTAGGAAGGCTGCCCCAAGTGCTAGGCTATGCCCTCGCCCAGCCTGGGATGCAGCCTGCTGAGCTCCACATGATAGGTGTCCACCCCTGGACACCCACCAGCAGTGCCTCCCTCTTCCCTGTCTTCCCCCCAGCCAGCCCCCGCCCAGCACAGGGCCCTTGGCTCCACAGCTACACTCCCCTCTTCACCAAGTTTACATGAAATGTGTTGAATTTATCCTGACTCCATTAAACTCCAGCCCAAACCCCATGCTGGGATTTGAACTGGACTCACGGGGTCCTTGGGGATGGCAGTAATGGCCGAGCCCATTATTGTTGAGAAAACAGGAGGAAGGGTGGAGTCTGGAGGGAGTCATGAGGTTTAGTCTCGAAAGCCACTGAGGTGCAGTGAACGGAGCCCAGGTCTCGGCAGCAGAGAACCCAGGTTCGATTCCCAACTCTGAGGTTGACCTTGGATGAGTTCATTCATCTTTCTAAGCCACAGTTTTCTCGTGCATCATGATGGAATAATAAAACCTACCTCACAGGGGTCAGGCTAAAAGGGGCTCACATCTGCCATGTGAGGACCTGTAGCACCTAGACTCCTTGAAAACTACTGCAGTGATGGGAGCATTTGGATAAATTAGGAGTAGAAGCCCGGAAACCCAAGTGGGGCCTTTAATTGGTGAAAGTGGAAGGGTACATTGTGTGAAGCAAATGACCCTCCGTGGACTTCGGGATGGCTGGCACCCATTCTCCCATCCCCCACTCCTTCTCCCAGAGCAGAATCCAGATAGCCCCCGAGTAGGCGCAATACTCAGAGATCTCGTTAAAGACCCAGGCTATCCCTGTCTTTTGGTTTTGCCATGTTTCATTGTAGGCTTATTACTTCATGTTCACAAAAAGGCTGCCATTACTGTAAGCATCACTTGCTCATGCAACCTCATGAAAGCATGAAGGGAGCTCACTTCCCTATTGGGCCAAGTCTTGGATCCCACACTACTGTAAAACCCTCATGAGCACAGGAAAATGGAATTATCATGCCTGGCTTAGCCCAAATATGGTTTCATCTGTGGGGCAGAGGAAGGGTTCCACCTGCCCCAAATATGTCGTCATCTAAATAATCTTGGGGTTCTGTAAACTAAACAGAAAGAGAAGACAATGCACATTGTTTCCCATTGTCTCGGTGACTGGCAGAGGGAAATTTCAACTTATAATCTCCCAGCCTCCCTGGTTTATACATAAAGATGGGGGCACATCGGGAGTAAAAGCCTACACTTCATTGGTTCTTACTTTTTCCTGACCTCAGTTACCCCGAATCCAGTAAACATTTCTGGGAGTCTACAGAGGGTGTCTTAGTAGTTGTGGAATTTCTACTTCCCTCTGACATCTAAGACTTTTTATCACTGGATCACGTGGGAGCTGACTCCATTTTGTTTCCAGGAGACTCAGTGAACTTCTGTTGGGTTGGTCTTGCTAAGTCTCCAGGTGCATGTCTGCACCCCAGAGATGGACACAGTGGGAGGCTACAGGTCACACCAGACTCCTGTACACACACACACACACACACACACACACACACACACACCACAAACTCCCAACACTTGGATTTCAAGTTTCCGGACTTGGAAAAAAGACCGTCTTTATTTCTTCTGTATGGTGTTTCCTAGGACCCTTGAGCAGTGTTCACAAACTAGTGAACTACAGTGATTATACTGTAGTATTATTATGTATTATTCCAGAAATAAAATGGGCATCAGGGAATATACCTCAATTTCCTCACATGTGAAATGCGACTGAAGGTTACAATAAAAATCAAATTATACTATAAATAGAGAAGCACATTAAAAAGTATTCATTCTAGGTGCGCCTGGGTGGCTCAGTTGGTTAAGCAATCAACTCTCGATTTTGACTCAGGTCAGGGTCTCCTGGTTTGTAAGATCAAGCCCCACATAGGGCTCTGAGCTGACAGCGTGGAGCCTGGTTGGGATTCTCTCTTTCTCTCTCTCAAAAATGAATAAATAAACTTAAAAAAAAAAAAGGTATTCATTCTATTAATGTATGAAGCAACATCACATATTTATTTACTCTGCCCTTAGGCAATCCAAGAAAATGCAACTTCTTTAGTCTTTCATTTGCCCTGGTCTTCCTGACTCCCGACTTCATCAGGCAGTAGAGAGAGAACTCAGATTTGCCAGTTCGCAGAATTTACAATAGGTGAAACTACCGGATGAAGAGCAGCCCCAAGATGACTGTTCTAGAGCATTCCTAGATAAGTGGTTTGGGTTGGAGCAAGATGACAGAAGGAATGATTCCAAAAAGGAGCAGAAAGAAGCTTTATTGTTTGTTTTCTTTGACGTTCTTGAGAGGCACTTCCTATACACTTGGAGACCTTTGCAAATGATTAGTATTAGGTACCTGGGAATGAAGCAAATAAAGGAGGCAGTTAATAACTCTAGGAAAAAACTTTAAGTTAAACAAGGAAGAAAAGTCAATAATGGTACACACGTGTCTCAGTGTAAACAAACATAATGATACAGTCATAATGCTGGGAAGTGATACTTAACCAAGTGATCCTGACGAGCTTAAGAGGGTGTTTAGGGGGTGCCCGGGTGACTCAGTCAGTTAAGCATCCGACTCTTGGTTTCAGCTCAGGTCATGATCTCGCAGTTCTGCGAGTTTGAGCCCCGTGTCGGGCTCTGGGCTGGCAGCACGGAGCCTGCTTGGGATTTTCTCTCTTTCCCTCTCTCTCTGCCTCTCCCCTCCTCGTGCTGTGTCTGGCTCTTTCTAAATAAATAAACTTTTAAAAAAAATTAGAGGCTCCTTAGAAATACATGCATTTGTTTCTGGTTCCCGATTTTGTGTGGCCACCCCTGGCACTTTGTGGGCCGAGACCACGAGTGTTAAATATCCTTTACAGTGAAGAATTGTCCCACCAAAATGGCAACATTGCCTGACTGAGAAATTCTGATGTAAAAGTGAATATGGATTTAATGAAAAATTATGATAACACCTTCTTGAGGAAATGATGGTGGGGAGGTGGAGAAATGTGTGTATGTGTGTGTGTGTGTGTGTGTGTACTGGATATGGAAAATGTTTAACAGCACAGGTGCCTGAGGTGGTAATACCTTAAAGCTAACAAGAGACCAGGCAGAAATTTAAAAAGAAAACCCGGAAAATGACATCTCCATACTGGGCTTTGAAAAGCTCTGACACATTCATTGGACTATAGGCCACATATACCTGCATATGCCCAAGAAAGACCTGAAAATACTATAATCTTTCATGAGCAGCTGACTTTGAGGCTACGAGTAAGCAGGAAATAAAGACTCAGACAGATTTTTTTTTTAACCTGTCTGCCAGAGCACTGAGAGCCGACAGCAATACACACCCTGAGCCTTTCTATAAAAGCTGGGAGACGTATGGTTTCAAGGCATTTAAGAACGTCTCTGTCCGACCATTAGCTGACATGACTGAACTGAGCCAGAGACTTCCATTGCCACACATGACAAAGAATATGGACGTTACAGAATTAGTCCAGAAAATTCACTAAACAAAACAGCAACAACAACAAAAAACAGCAGGAGCTACACACCTGGAGAGGGGAGAGCATCTGATTTTTGGAGTTGCCATAACTGAAAAGTTACATAATTGAAAGTGTCTACCCTTCAACAGAAAATTATGATACGTGTGTGTGTGTGTGTGTGTGTGTGTGTGTGTGTGTGCAGGGAAACATGGTCTATACACAGGAATCACAGTCAGTAGAAAGTGTCTCTGAGGAAGCCTGGATGTTGGATTTACTAGACTGTGATTTCAAATCCACTATCATGACCATGTTCATGGAATAAAGAGAATCATGGCTAAAGAGTTGAAGGAGAATATGAGAATATGTTTTACCAAATAGAGAATCTCAATACAGACACAGACATTATGCAAAAGACCCCAGAAATTCTGGAGTTGGAAAGTACAATAGCTGAAACGAAAAGTAGAAGATCTCAAAAGCAGATCTGAATCGACAGAAGTAAGAGTCAGTGAACTGAAGAAAGGTCAATTGGAATCATCCAATTGGAAGAACAGGAAAATAAAAGATGGAAGGAAAGATGAACGGTCTCAGAGACCTGTGGGACACCATCAAGTGTACTGGCAAATGCAAAATGAGAGTTCCAGAAAGAGAGGACAGAGAGAGGATTAGGAAGAAAATTTAAAGACGGGCGCCTGGGTGGCTCAGCGGAATAAGCATCCAAGTCTTGGTTTTGGCTCATGTCATGATCCCAGAGTCATGGGATTGAGCCCTGTGTCAGGCTCCATGCTGACTGTAGAGCCTGCTTGAGATTCTCTCTCTCTCTCTCTCTCTCTCTCTCTCCCTCTGCCCCTCCCCCACTTGTGTTCTCTCTTTCTCAAAAATAAAAGAAGAAAGAAAATTTAAAGAAATAATGGTTGCAAACTCCCCAAATTTGGTGAAAAAAATAAAACCAGTGATATACATTTAAATATGGTCAAGTCAAACTATCAAATTCAAAGTCAGAGATAGTTAAGTCAAAGTAGTGGCTATCCTAATATAGGGCATATAGACTTTAGGAAAAATAAGAATATTTTATACTATTCAATCTATTATAAATACATATGCATTTTTAAAAATTTATTTTTTATTAAAATTTTTTTTTAAATCTTTATTTATTTTTGAGAGTGAGACAGAGAGTGAGTGAGTGTGAGCAGGGTAGAGGCAGACGCAGAATCCAAAACAGGCTCCAGGCTCTGAGATGTCAGCACAGAGCCTGACGTGGGGCTTGAACCCACAAACTGTGAGATCATGACCTGAGCCGAAGTCGAACTCTTAACCCACCGAGCCACCCAGGTGCCCCATATGCATCTTTTTTTTTTTTTTAATGTTTATTTATTTTTGAGAGAGAACATGAGCAGGGGGGGAGCTGAGAGAGAGGGAGACACAGAATCTGAAGTAGGCTCCAGGATCCAAGCTCTCAGCACAAAGACTGACGCAGGGCTCAAACTCACAAACCGTGAGATCATGATCTCAGCTGAAGTCGGATGTTTAACCCACTGAGCCACCCAGGCGCCCCAAATACATATATGTATCTAATAATGGAGCTCCAGAATACATAAAGCAAAAATTGTCAGAATTGAACAGAGAAATAGATAATTCGACAATCATAGTTGGAGACTTCAATATTCCATTTTCAATAATATATAGAACAACCAGACAACTAGAGAGAAGATTATCATAGAAATAGAAGATTTGAACAACACTGTAGAACACCTAATGGATATCCATAGAATACTCTATTCAACAACAGAATGCACATTTTTCTCAAGTGCATGTGAGACACTCTCTGAAAGAGACAATATTATAGACCATAAAACAAACTTCGGTGACCTTAAAATATTGAGATCATCCAAAGCATGTTGTACAAACAAATGAAATGAAATTAAAAATCAATGACAAGTGGATATTTGGGAAATTCACAGATATTTAAAAATTAAATGACACACTCACAAATAATCAAATGATCAAAGAAGAAATCATAAAAGAAATAAGAAAATACTTTGAGATGCTCTGAGAAAAGAAAAACCCAACATACCAAAATATATAGGATACAGCGAAAGCAGTACTTAAAGGGAAACTTATAGTTGTAAATGCCTATGTTAAACAGGAAGAAAGAGCTCAGATCAGTAATCAAACCTTCCACCTCAACAAACTAGAAAAAGAAGAGCAGACTAAACCTAATGCAGGCAGAAGAAAAGAAAGAATATAGGCTAGAATGGAAAACAAATAAAATAACGACTAGAAAAACAATAGAGGAAATCAATGAAGCCAAAATTTGTCTTTTGGAAAAGATCAATAGAACTGAAAAACCTTTATCTCGACTAATCAAAGGTGGTAGGGGGAGGTGGAGAGGCACATTTACTAACATCAGGAGTGAAAAAGAGACATTCCAACTATACAAAAAATAAAGAGGAGTATACGGTACTGCTGTGAACAAATGTACACCAACAGGTACGAAAACCTACAATAGACAAATCTCTAGAAAAATGCAAACTACCAAAATGGACTCAAGACAAAATTAAAAATATGAATAAATCTCTAAGAAGTAAAGAGACTGAATTAGTGATCAAAAAAGTTTCCACAAAGAAAAGTCCAGGCCCAGATGGCTTCACTGGCAAATGTTACAAAACATTTAAAGAATTATACCAACCCTCATAAGCTTTTTAAAGCAGTTTCATGAAAAGGGGGGAAGAACACCTCCCCTCTCATTCTGTGAGGCCAGTATTATCCTGACCAACCCAGAGAAAGACATAACAAGAAAAGAAAACCACAAACCAACAGTCCTTATGAATATAGTCGCAAAAATTCTCAAACCATAACTGGATCCAGCAACATATAGCAAGGATTATCTACCATAAACAAGTGGGATTCATCCAAGGAATGCAAGGCTGGTTTAACATACAAAAATTGGGGCGCCTGGGTGGCTCAGTCGGTTAAGCGTCTGACTTCAGCTCAGATCATGACCTCATGGTTGTGGGTTCAAGCCTCGCGTCAGGCTCTGTGCTGACAGCTCAGAGCCTGCAGCTTGTTTCAGATTCTGTATCTCCCTCTCTCTCTGACCCTCCCCTGTTCATGCTGTGTGTGTGTCTCTCTCTCAGAAATTAAAAAAAAAACGTAACATACAAGCAGCAATCTATGCAATATACATTATTAATAAAATAAAGGACAGGGTGCCTCAGTGGTTCAGTTAGTTCAGTGTTCAACTCTTGATTTTGGCTCAGGTTGTGATCCCACACCGTGTTGGCCTCCGTGCCTCCTTCTTTCTCTCTCTCTCCTTCTCTCTTTCTCTCTCCCTCTGCTCCTCTCCCTGCTTTCGAGTTCTCTCTTTCTCTAAAAGAAAGAAAGAGACAGAGAAGAAAGAAGGGAGGAAGCAAGCAAGGAAGAAGGGAGGGAGGGATGAATAAATATCACATGATCAGGGTGCCTGGGGGGCTCAGTCAGCTAAGCGTTCGACTTTGGCTCAAGTCATGATCTCACAGTTTGTGGGTTTGAGCCCTGCATCAGGCTCTGTGCTGACAGCGTAGAGTCTGGAGCCTGCTTGGAGTTCCGTGTCTCCCTCTCTCTCTGCCCCTCCCCCATCATGCTCTGTCTCTCTGTCTCTCAAAAATAAATATTTTTAAAAATTATTAAAAAATCACACGATCATATCAATAGACATAGACAAAAATGTTTAATAAAAATCTAACAACCTTTCGTGACAGAAAGCAATCGATGAAATAAAAACGGAAGGAAACTTCTTCAATCTAATAAAGGCCATCTATGGAAAACTGAGAGCCGGTAGCATATTTAATGGTAAAAGACTGAAAGCTTTCCCTCTGGGATCAGGAATAAGACCTTGATGTTCGTTCCTGCTACTTCTGGTTTGCACTGGTGGTTCTAGCCAGGACACTGAAGCACAAAGAAAAATGAAAAAGGAATGGGGGGCGGGGCACCTGGCTGGCTCAGTTAGTACAACAGGTGGTTCCTGATCTCCAGTCTCTGGGCGTAGAGCTTACTTAAAGATAAATAAATAAATAGGAATAAGAGGCACCCAGATTGGAGAGGAAGAAGTAAAACTAACTCAATTCACAAACGCCATTATTTTGAATATGGAAAACTAAGCAATCCACAAAAAAACAAAACCAAACTAAAACTAACCAAACAAAAGCCTATTAGAATGAATAAATGAGTTCAGCAACATTGTAGCATACAAGATCAATATCTTGTACAAAATATAAAATCAACTGTATTCTTCTTCAATAGCGATGGATAATCCAAAAATGCAATTAAGAACACATTCCACTTACAATAACATCAAAAAGAATAAAATTCTTAGGAATAAATTTAAAGAAGTGTAAGATTTATACAATGAAAACTATAAAAAAAATCACTGAAAGAAATTAAAGGACGCCTAAATAAATGGGAAGACATTCAATGTTCATGGATTGGGAGACTTAAAATTTTGTTAAGATGGTGATACTATTCAAATTGATCTATACGTTTGGTATAATCTCTTTCAAAATCCTTGCTGACTCCCTTGCAAAAAGTGACAATCTAATCCTAAAATTTGTATGGAAATGCAAGGGACCCAGCATGGCCAAAACAATATTAAAAAAAAAAAAAAAAGCAAAGTTGGAGAACTGACACTTTCTGATTTCAAAACTTACTGCAAATCCACAGTAATCAAGACCATGTGGTACTGGCATAGAGGCGGACATATAGATTGCTGGAGTAGAATTGAGGGTCCAGAAATAAACCCTTACATTAACAGTCACTTGATATTCATTGAAGGTCCCATGACAATTCAGCGGGGGAAGGGATAGCCTTTTCAACAAGCGGTGCTAAGAAACCTGGACAGACTCATACAAAAATAAATAAATAAATAATAAATAAAATAAGAAGTTGGACACCTACTCCATACCACACACAAAAATTAACTCAGAATGGGTCAAAAAGCTAGCGGGAAGAGCGAAAACTATGAAATTCTTAGAAGAAGAATTTTCTTCTAAATAAAAACTAGATAAAGGGGACTTCATCAGAACGTAAAACTTCTGTGCCTCAACGGGCACTATGAAGACAGTGAAGAAACAGTCTGCAAAATGGGAGAAAACACTTGCAAATCACATATCGGGTAAGAGTTTAGTATCTAGAATATATAAGGATGTTATGACAGAAAGACAAATTATCCAGTTTTTTAAATGGGCACAGAGTTTGAACGGACGTTTCTCCGAAGAAGATATACACAAAAACAAGTCCCATAGCTTGAAAGCTGATGCTGTGCAGAGAGGTGAAGTGGCTGAGGCAGAGCGACTGGACGACTTCCCCAGAGCCACCACACACAGGGGGGAAGTGGCAAGGCTGTCCCTTAAAAGCAGGTCTGTTTGCATTCCAAGCTGCCCTCCTGGCCATGCCCACACCAGCCCCACACAGATCTCTCTGTAGCTCCTTCCTAAGGAAAAGGGCACCGCAGTCTTTCTTAGGCACGTGGTTTCTTTCCAGTACCCGTGGACTTTATCAGATCTCACGTTACACAGAAAGGGTGCCAGGGAAGGCTTCTAGAATGGGATGAAGGGTTGCCCCAGGGGTGATTTCCGGCTCAGGCTCTTAGGAAAAGCAGGCGGTTGCAGCACCGGGCTCCAGGGGTAAAGCGCCTGGCGAGATAACATGGACTTGAACCTGGACTCCCGACTTCCCTCCTGTTTTCTTTCCCGCCCACGTGACTCCAAGACGGTGCAGAGTCCTGCTCACTCTGCTCTGGGTCCAGCCCAGCGCACCCCTCCCACCCGGCCGCCTCCCCCTCAACGGATGGAGGGACAGGAATGAGGGTAACGGCCACCATGCCGGCCCCGGGGAGGCGACGGCGTCTCTTTCGTGCCACCCGGGAGCCTCCTGCCTCCTCAGCCTCTTTTCTGAGAAGCGGGAAGCCTACCTCACCTTGTCCTGTCCCTGGGGGCCCCTGCAACCCCTTCATCTGAAACGAAGCCCTTGTTTCTCTAGCTGATTTCAGAGACCTCAGGCGCAACATGCCATTTTTCACCAGTGTGGTTTGCAAAACGCGCCACGTGAGGGGGCTGAAGGAGTCCTGGGCAAGTTCTAGAATCCATTAATCGGCTCTTCACTGCCGTTAGAGCTGCTCATTCTCCATTAATAGCCGTTAGTCATTTCACTGCTCCCAGGGGGAGGGTGAACATGATCTCAAGCCACGTGCTCAGTAGGGTCACTACCAAAAATCTTGTGGCAGCTTTGCTCTTTAGCTCCCCAACGCTCCCCCCCCCTCCCCCCAGGGCTTGCCAGCAGAACCCCAGCGTGGCCGTGGCCGTGGCCGTGGCAGCCACACCTCGGAGCAGGAACCACAACTGGTCTCAGCCAATCACACAATCCCTGTCCTCCCTGCCAGCGATTGGGCTAAGGAATGGTCACATGACAAATTCTAGCCAATAGGGTTCCAGGGCAATTAGGCGGTAAGGTTAGGACCTCCTCCTTCCCTTCCTGCTTTGGACGCTGCTCTGCGTATCTAGAGCTGTGGCAGGTCTCTTGCAACCGTGAGAAATAAATCTGATGCGAAAACCAACGCATTGTAGGTGAAGGGAGAACGATGCGGGAAAGAGCATGTGTTCCTGATCACATCGTTGTACATCCGACTGCCCCCCAAGAACCGCTTGCTCTGGACTTTTTTTTTTTTTAATATTTATCTGTTTTTGAGACAGAGTGTGTGTGTGTGTGTGTGTGTGTACACACACACACACACACACACACACACACAGAATCCGAAGCAGGCTCCAGGCTCCGAGCTGTCAGCACAGAGCCCGATACAGGGCTGGAACCCACAAACCGTGAGATCATGACCTGAGCCAAAGTCAAAAGCTTAACCGGCTGAGCCACCCAGGCGCCCCCAGCACAGAAATCCTAACTGCTGCATTGGCCGCAGGAAACACAACGGAACGCGGTTGGGGGGCCAGCACCTGCTCCAGCCTCGCTCTGCTCCCACTCGGCTTTTCCTGGCATCTGGGGTGACAGCGTGGATTCTGGGGATGATGAAAAACTAATCAAAGGACGGTTGTCACTCCTTAAGAATAAAGGTTGTCCAGGAGCCCTTGGGCGGCTCAGTCAGTGGGGCTTCCAACTCTAAATTTCAGCCCAGGTCATGATCCCACGGTTCATGGGACTGAGTCCCACGATGGGCTTTGAGCCAACAGTGCAGAGCCAGCTTGGGCTTCCCTCTCTCTCGAGCTCTCTCTTTCACCAAATAAATAAACTTTAAACAAATAAATAGAGGTTGTCCAGGGGTAGGAAAGTAAACCCAGCCTTCTAGAGGCTCAGGATAAAATGTGGTGATTCTGGCCATAGCCGAGTCTGGTGCATCCGTTGTTAATGCCTTGTTTTTATCTGTTGCCCAAATGATATGTGCCCCCAGCGCAAATGCAAACGGACAAATGTTTAAGATAGTACACGTGCCTCTCCCAACCTCCCTAACTCCACCTTCACGTGGTTCAGTTTCGAGTATTGTTCCAGATATTTTTGTGTGCTTACACAAACATAATGCCATGCATTGTAGAATCAGAGATACCAGCAATCATGTATCCTGTTACTACGAGAAGAGGATATGCAATCTGGGATTAGTGAAATGGAGCATATACACTGACACACACAGAGGTTTTTTGAAAAGCCAAAGTAGACCTACCCTTGTCAAGAAGCCTGGTTTCAGGTTCTCTTTCTGAGAACACATCTTTCTGGTAGATGCCTACCATTCCATACTATTGGACACACACAATTTAATTTTTACCGGTCTTCTGTTCATGGAGATTCCCAATTTGCATATTTTTTGCTGTTGCTCTTTTTTTTTCCTTTTTTAATGTTGAGACAGAGTGAGGGGGAGAGAGAGAGAGAGAGAGAGAGAGAGAATCCTAAGCAGGCTCTGAGCTGTCAGCACAGAGCCCGATGTGGGGCTCGAGCTCACGACCCTGAGAGGAAGACCAGAGCTGAGATCAAGAGTTGGGTGTTCAACTGACTGAGCCACCAGGTGGCCCCCCCTTTTTTAAATTAAGTAGGGTTCATGCCCAGCAGAGAGCCCGACATGGGTTCAAAACCTGATCTGAGATCAAGAGTCAGACACTTAACCAAGCCAGCCAGGTTTACTTTTGTCTGTAGCTCTTCCTGAAAATTTCTGAGTACTTCTGTGGGGTAGATTCCAGAACTGGGAACTCTAGAACAAGGTTTATATAGTGGCACCTGAGTGGCTTAGTCAGTTAAATGTCCGACTTCGGGCCAGGTCATGATCTTGCAGTTTGTGAGTTCGAGCCCTGCATCAGGTCCTGTGAGGACACCTTGGAGCCTGGAGCCTGCTTCATATTCTGTGTCTGCCCTTTTCCCGCTCGTGCTCTGTCTCTATCTCTCAAAAATAAAAATAAACATTAAAAAAATGTTTAAGGTTTATATAATTACCATTGTTAACATTTAATGTATTAACATTGCCACATCACTTTCCAGAAAGATACTGCTCATTTATCCTTTGCCATCAGTGTATGAGAATTTCCATTTCTGTCCAATTTTGCCCAAATGGAACATTACCAATATTCTTTATTTCTTCCAGTCTGGTAAGTAAATGCATATCTCATCACGGCTTTATTTTACAGTTCTTCACTTTCTAGTGAAGTCAAATCTCCCTTCATTATTGCTAATACTTTGCACTTTTTTCTTCTTCTAAGAATTGCCTGCAAATAATTTTATTTTATTTTTTTGGCTGGACTGTTTGTCTTCTCCATTTCAGCGGGCTCTTTATATGTTATTATATAGTGACGTGCTGCCTGCTATGTATTGCAAGGTTTTTTTTTTTTTTCAGTCCCTTTTTAGTCTTCATTTTGGTAACAGTGCCTTCCATCCTATGTGGTTAAGCATGTCGGTCTGTGTCTCCATTTATGGCTTCTGGGTTTTGTGTCTTACTCAGAAAGTAAGAATCTAATTTGCTTCGTCTTTTCTCCCCGCTACACCCGCCGCCAGGCACCCACCCCCACTGTGGTGACGGGTCATCCTCTGTCTTCTCCCTAGAGGTGGAAACACCTTCCTGCTCAGGTCCTGTGTCCCCCATCCTGAGTCCTTCTGCCTTTCTGGACTCTTCTGATTTACCAATCTGCTTTTTTTCTGTCTTCCCTTGCTGGTACTACGCTTGTGAAAAGGACTGCATCTTGGCGGCATGTTTTGATATTTGGCAGGGTCTGTCCTCCTTCATGCTTCTTAATCAGAATGTTCTCGACTGCCTCTGTCAGGCTCCCAACAGGCACTGAATGCTGAATTCTCAGGTGAATATTATGGAGTTCGGCAGACACTATTTTCTCTCACTGAAAAAATCTGGACATTTTAATGATAGTTTTGAGATCTGGCCCTTGCGATTGAGGTCAGGAAAATAACCATGGTGCTGGGGCGTGCTGTTTGTGAGCATTCTGGCTGCCTGCTGAGCCCCGAGCCAAGCTAATTGCCCACGATGGTGCCCCTCCACCCAATGCAAATCACCACCCTTGGGAATTCCGAGGTCTCTCTGTGAGATCCGAGTGTGACAATGAGTCAGCAAGCGCCAGTTCTTCCTGAGAAGCGCCCGTGAGCAGCCCCCACCCAGGGTCCTCAAGTCCCCACCTGCTACCCTCATTTCTCCTCCTGGGCCAGGGCCCCTCACAGAGCCCTGCGGTCAGGACACAGATTCTGATCCAGTGTGTGGCCACGTTTCCCCAACCTGACTTCTTTAATAAACCATCTTAGCCCTTTCTAAGCGTACAGTTCAGTGGCATGAAGTACATTTGCCCTGTTGTGCAATCATCACTGCTACCCATCTCCAGAACTTTCTCGTCATTCCAAACTGATACTGTCCCCATTAAACACCAAGTCCGGCCCACCTCCCCCAGCCCTTGCAACCACACCTCTACTTTCTCTGGGAATCTGATGACTCCAGGGTCTTATATAAGTGGAATCAAACAGTATCTGTGCTCCTGCGTCTGGCTTGTTTCACTTCGCACCTCAAGGTTCATCCATGTTGGAACATGGATGTCAGGGTGTCCACCTTTTTTATTTTTTTTAAATGTGTATTTATTTTTGAGAGACTGTGAGTGAGCAGGCAGGAGGGTGGGGGGGAGAGACACAGAATCCGAAGCAGGCTCCAGGCTCCGAGCTGTCAGCACAGAGCCCGGCATGGGGCTCGAACACATGAACCCCGAGATCATGACCTGAGATGAAGTCAGAAGGATTTCCTACTTTTTTAAAGCCTGAGTAATGAATGGTCCACGGTGCAGATGGACTTCATTACTACCTTCTGGCTGTAATGAGTAACGCTTCTGGAAGGGGGCGGGCGCCGCGGTGGCTTGGGAGACTAGATAGAGGGAGAGGAGGAAGGTGCTTCTTGGCCACTCTCGCTAGAAAAGCAGCCCCTCGGCCAGACCAGGCCCCCGGAGTTGGGCGGAGAACAGCATGTTCAGGATCCTCCTTGACGATGCCAGTCACAGCCCTGGCTCAGCTTGGCATCCGCCCCAGGGCTCCTGGCTTGTCTGGAGTCCTCCGGACTCTCAGGATTTGGGGTAGATTCTATCTCATGTTCCACACTCCGTCATCGCCACGTGGCTCCAAACATCTGTCAACCGGCCCAAGTGTCCACCACTCTCTGACCCTCAAACTTTTACTGGGGACCCATGGTGTCACCAGAAAGTGTCCCAAATCCTTGACCTCGTCTCTGAATGTTCCCATCACCCTCTCACTCTGATGAACCAGCTCCCCTCCTCCACCTGCTCCACCCCCCACCCCCACCCCCTAGCTCTCTCCAGGGGGGGTGGAGTGTCCTGCCTCCCAAGAGAGCGAGCGGCCCGTTCCCCTCCTCCCTCCTCCGGAATAACCCCCCCCCCCACTCCTTCCATAATAAGGAAGCGTTTCTCTCTGAAAAGCCAGCTTCCCACAAGAGCACCCTCTTACTTGCAGTCATCTGCTTACCTCCCGGCCACCTGGCTCACCTCCCCAAGCTGCTGGGTGTCCCCCTCCCCCCACTGCCTTTCTCTGCCCAGATGCCCCTGTCGTCATTCTCGGGAGCCTCAGCAGTGTCTTTCCACGGACCCCTTGGTTTCTGCCTCGCAACTTCCTGGTGGGCACTCTTTCCCCCGCGCCCACCCGAGCCACCTGCCCCCTGGTCACCCCCCCTCTGAGTCACTGCCTGAAGCCGAATGGGCTTCCAGTTTCTGCTCCCATCACTGCCTCTTCGCTTCCAGGCGTTTCTTCTGCCACTGCCCTCCCCCACCCCAGTCCACCTGCCCTCCCGGCACCTGCTGCGGAGTGGCCCACCACAGCACCGTCCCCTGGGGCCTCCGTGCTGCACGGGCCTCCGGCTCCTCCACACCAGCCCCCTGCCCCCCCCCCCCCCCCCCCCCCCCCCCCCCCCCCCCCCCCAGCCCCGGGCCTGCCCTGCACGGCCCTCCCGGCGACCTCTCCTTTCCTCTGTTCCTCTTCACAGCAGAACTGCTCCAAAGCGGGGTCTCCGCTGGGCTCCGTGTGCTCCCCGCACACCCGCCTGCATCCTCCGGGCCCTCCCGGCAGCCTTTGTCACGTCACTTCCTCCTTCTGGAAGCTTCTGGCTTCGGACGCCAGACCCCTAGCCCGAGACCCTCTCGGCCCCTCCCCCGTCCACGCCCAGCAGCTCCCCAGCGAGTCCTTCGCGCCTCCGGCTGCTCTGCGTGCGAGGATCCCAGGAACCACCTGCCCGAGGGTTTCTCTTTTTCCTCCTGGGCTCCGGACCCGTGTATTTCCCCGTCAACCCCGCTTTTCCACCCAACCTGACTCCCAATTTCTCCGGGTCACTGCCTGTGGGTCAACCTTGATTCCTTTCTTTAAAAAAAATTTTTTTTAATGTTTATTTTTGAGACAGGAGAGACAGCGTGAGCAGGGGAGGAGCAGTGAGAGAGGGAGACACAGAATCTGAAGCAGCTCCAGGCTCTGGGCTGTCAGCACAGAGCCCGTGGTGGGGCTCGAACCTACAAATGGTGAGATCATGACCTGAGCTGAAGTCAGAAGCTTAACTGGCTGAGCCACCCAGGCGCCCCTTGATTCCTCTCTTTCAGTCTCCGAATCTAATTCAAGTAGGTCTGCTCTGCTCAAAACGGCCCTGAGTCTGCCTGCTTCTGCAGCATCCCGTCTAAGCGCCTCCCCTCTCACCTGAACTCTTGCCGGGACCTCCTCCCCGGGTTTATTTTATTATTTTAACTTATTTTTATTTTTATGCTTTTTCCCCCTCTATGATCACTTCTCTGTTTGACTTCCAAAGGGCGTGCTTAAGAACATAATTAGACCATGTTCAGAACCCTCCAATCACTTCTGATAAGGCCTGGGAAGTTCTCACCTACCTACTTCTTCCAGCCAGCCATCTCACACGTTTTTCTGCTCACAGCGGCCTTCCTATATCCCCAACACGTGTGTGCACGCGGGCACACACATGCACACGGCTCTGCCTGCTCCCATCCCAACACAGCTCACACGTTCCTGCCACAGGACCTTTGCACATGTAGTTCCCCAACCCATCAAGCTTTTCCTGCCATTTTCATATGGCTCCCTCTCCTATCTTTCAGTTCTCTGCCTTGTCACCTACTCAAAGAGGCTTTCTGTGATCATCCTTCCTAGATGATTATCTGAACCCAGTGGCATCCTAGATTTTCTCCCTCTGCTCTGCTTTTCTTCCTGGTGCTTATCAGTACCTGTCATCTTGTAGGTTCCTCTGTTTCTTATCTGCTTCCCCTACCAAAATGTGACTCCAGAAGGACCCCGGCTGAGTCTGCCTTATTCACTATTGTATCCCCTGCACCTGGCATTCTTCCTGGCACAGAGGAGCCATCCGGAACATTGGCAGATGAATCTAGGGTTGCTCAGAAATGTGAGGCTGAAAAGCACCAAGGTAAAGAAAACAAACACCGGGCTATTGCTTATTCCAGCACAAATGCAACCAGCCATCTAAGCCGATAAGATAGTGTTAAGTTCTCCTCTACCCTGTGTTACCTGCAGATATATCTGGTTTTTATACTTTTACAAAGGAGGTTACAATGACTAACTCGAGTCATTTATTGAATAATGGAAAGTTAAAACGTTTTTAAAAATAGAGATAGAACATGGTCAAATGCCAGGACCAGCTGCCCAGTGAACTGTCACATCAACACCGACAGGGACGTGGCCGTGGGGGCGTAGGATTTAAATTCTCACCTGAAATGGAACATGGTTAAAACTGATAAAGTGGACACAGAGCTGTGTACATTACTATTTATAAATACAAAGGTAAATCTGAAAACCAACTTTGAGACGACTGGAAACTAGCTAACGATGTCCGGGGGAAGCTCAAATAAATAATAAATAAATAAATAAATAAATAAATAAATAAATACTATGGCTTTCTAACTATGAGCTTGTATTATGATAAAAAAAAAAGTAAACATGGGCCACCTGGGTGTCTCCATTAGTTAAGCATCTGACTCTTGATTTTGGCTCAGGTTGTGATCTCACAGGTCGTGAGATTGAGCCCCGTGTCGGGCTTTGTGCTGGGCATGGAGACTGCTTAAGATTCCCTCTCTCTCTTTCTCTCTCTCCCTCTGCTCCTCTCCCCAGCTTGTGCTCTCTCTCAAAAAGAGAAGTAAATATTCTTACTAAAACATAGATGATTTCATGCCCAATATGTATACCATGAAATACCCCAAATGCACCCAAAGTTTAAAATATCGCAACGGAAATCCCAGAGGAAAACCTGGGAGCGCTCCTTTATAACCCTGGGACAGGGAAGAACTTTCAGGCTTTGTCTTAAAACCCAAACGCACAAAAGTAAAGATAGAAAATTTTAAAACCCTGCGTGGCAAAGACAACACACCGAAAGCAGAGACGAACAACCAGCTGGGGAAAACTATTTGCATCTCACATCGCAGACCTCATCTCTTTAAGGTACAAAAAAGCTCCCAGGTAAGATTTCTAAACACCCAGTAAAAAAATCATGGCGAAGGATATACGAGAAGACAATTCATAGAAAAAGAAACACAAATAGGATTTTAAAACATGGTCAGCCTCATTCATAATAAAATACAAATCAAAATGCAATTCTGATATCACTTCTCATCTATCAGATGGGCAAGAATCCAAAGGTCTCATAAGACGCCTGCGGGCCAAGCCGTGTTAAAGAGACACCCCCTCCCTTCTTGCTGATGAGAGAAGCAGCCCACTCAGTTCCTACAGAGGCAATCTGGCAGTTTCTATCCAACGCACAAACGCACGTACCTTTCGACCCAGCAATTACACCTTTGAAACTTACGCAGATGAACCTATCTACACACGTGTATGTTAATAACTACAGCATTGTTGTAATTAATTGCAAAAGACTGGAGACAACCTGGGGCACTCGGGTGGCTCAGTGGGTTAAGCATCCGACTCTTGGTTTCAGCTCAGGTCATGATCTCGAGGTTCTTGGGATCGAGTCCTGGGTCTGGAGACAAGCCTGATGCTCAGCATCTGCAGGGGGCCCTGTGTCCCAGTGTGCTTGGGAGAGATGACACCTCGGCTTCTATATAGTGTCCTACTTTCACTCCCGAAAGTGTCCCGGTTTGGATGATAGGTCATAAGGCCACCCCCTTGGGGACTAGATAATTTATGTTGCCCCAATACAGCAAAGTACCAGGCAGCAGATACAGAGCAAGGATGCTCCCTATGTAGCGACAGGGAGGTATCTCCAGGTATGCTGCTAAGGGAAAAGAAAAAGCAAGCCACAGAACCATGTACACAGCATGCCACTTTTCAGGGTGAAAGGGGGTGGGGATGGGGGCACCTGGGTGGCTCAGTTGGGTAAGTGTCTGACTTCGGCTCAGGTCATGATCCCGCGGTTCGTGTGTTCGAGCCCTGTGTAGTGCTCTGTGCTGACAGCTCGGAGCCTGGAGCCTGCTTCGGGTTCTGTGTCTCCCTCTCTCTCCGCCCCTCCCCCACTTGTACTGTCTCTCTCTCTCTCTCTCTCTCAAAAATAAATGAACATTAAAAAAATTTTAAACTGTGAACAGGACCTAGGTGCTTGGTGCCAGGTCTGATCCAGATTTGCCCAAATCCCCTGGCTCTACCTGCCTGCCCTCTACTGGGAAACAAGCTTCCATTGTCTGCAGACTGCACGAAGCAGGCGAGAACCCTCCATGGCCCGTGGACGGGGACGATGGGAGTGTCGTGGGTTCCCCGCTGACTCACCCTGGGCGAGGCTGGAGTCCCGCGCTGGCTTCCAGTGTTGCCAGGTACAAACCGTTCCAGAGAGAGAGAGAGAGAGAAGCTTTCCAGAAACCTGTTGAAAGGGGCTCTGGGGAGACCAGTTACAAATTGCGGCTCCCACATGCCTGTTGTTACGCAATTTGTGATTCACCCTTTGGGCATGGTGCTCCCCCAGCTGGGCTCCTGTCCTCTGAGGGGTCAGGCACGTCTGTGGGTTCCCCAGGCCACGGCACATATCTCTAAGAGGAGAGGATGAACCTTCCTGGCATTGTTAACTTTCCTCAAGGATCTTGATGGGGAAAGTCCCCATTTTTATATTAAACTATCACTGATATGTTATGAAGGGAATGTAGGATTCGAAA
This sequence comes from Hyaena hyaena, assembly GCF_003009895.1. Taxonomy (NCBI): domain Eukaryota; kingdom Metazoa; phylum Chordata; class Mammalia; order Carnivora; family Hyaenidae; genus Hyaena; species Hyaena hyaena. The sequence continues at coordinate 2,838,265 of NW_024080659.1, read as the reverse complement.
CATTTTTTTAAGACTTCAAATAAAAATTTTAAGCCTTCGAAATAAAAGACCTCGAGAAGGCCCTGTGGTACACAGCTGCTCACTGTGTTCTGAGAGGTGACATTTGTGCGCTCGGGTCTACGGGAAAAGGTCTGAAACCCTGGCGTAAAGGATTTCAAGCCCCGACTAATTGAAAATATCCTGGCACCGTAAAGCATCCAATCTTGTCTATACAAATTCACCCAATCCCTTCATGAAGGAAGGAGTTTGCAGAAGATGGGTTTTTCCCTTCCCACGTGTTTAATTAGCCGCCTCCCGGCTTCCGCCTGCACCCGTGACGGCTTGTCTGTTTCACCCCCAACTCTGCCCTGCTGACCTGGTGGCCGCTTATGGGCCTCCCTGCTCTTGGTGGCTCTAGCGTGCCTGCCCCTGGGCTCCCAGGTCCCCGTTTCCTGCTGAAGAGTGTGGTGCCAAGATACAGCGGCAGATCAACGAGACAAGTCCCTGACATGGGACAGCTTGTAGTCTACGGGGGGTGGGGGGGTGGGGGCAGACATGAACCCCAAAATAACACCCACGGCCGGATAGTTGTCCATCTGACAGTGGCCCTGGAGGAAAAGTGAAGGCCGCGTTGAGAGATTATTTCAGGCGGACACGATTTAATTGGGGTTGGGAGGATTGAGGGAAGGCTTTGTTTTGTTTTAGAGAGAGAGAGAGCATGGGAACAGGGGAGAAGGGCAGAGGGAGGGAGAGAGAGAAAGAGAATGATTATCTTAAGCAGGTTCCACACACTCAGTGCAGAGCCCGGCTCGGGCTGCTCCTCAAGGATCAGGACCTGAGCCGAAATCAAGAGACAGACCCTCAACTGACTGAGCCACACAGGTGCCTGGTGGGAATGCTTCTTGAAGGCGATCTTCTCTTATTAAGGTGACCCTAGAGTGAGCAGGAGGCAGGCGGGCGGAGGGCAGAGGCAGAGATCACTCCTCTGCCCATGGCATTGGGAGGTGAGCCTTCCCAAGCGTTGGCTGGACAAGTTGGGTCAAACAACCCAAACTGGCGCCGGCTGTGGCCTGGAACCGGCCGCTGGGCATTTAAAACAAGACGCCTCCGTGGATCTGCTGTGCTGCTGTGTCACGTTTTCCTTCCCGAGGAGGAAGAGGCAGGAAATCGACGCTGCGCTGAAATGCATGTGTTCATAGCTGCCATTACCTCCGTGCCAGCGTTAGCCGCCCAGAGAACACAGCAGAAAAGAATCTTCCAAAAGGGACCCTGACCAGATGCCAGTGGCGGACTAAGGCCCCATCTGGTTTGGTTCACTTGAGGTTTAAAATTTGTTTAGGTGGATGGGGCGCCCGGGTGGCTCAGTCGGTTGAGTGTCCGACTCTTGGTTTGGGCTCGGGTCCTGATCTCACGGCCAGGGAGTCTGAGCCTTCTCTCGGGCTCTGCACTGTCAGGGTGGAGCCTGCTTGGCTCCCTTTCTCCCTGTCTCTTTCTGCCCCTCCCCTGCTCCCTAGCTCTCTCTCTCTCTCTCTCAAAGTAAATAAATAAACTTAAAGCAGCTTTAAAAAAAGTAATTTAAAAAAGCAAGTCCCCAAGTTGGAATTTCAAACAACAAATACTGTAAACATGTAAATATGGCCTATGTATCGCAGATGTACTTACGCTGCAAAAAATTCTCCATCGTTTACCTGAAATTCAAACTTAATAGGGTGTCCTGTATTTTATCCGGGGACCGACGCAGCCGACAGACCAGGCCGCCTCAGCCCTTTATTGGCAGAAGTTTTCCTGAAAAGCCTGGCAGCCCTCAGATGCCTAGGCCTCACTCCCCGCCTGCAAGGCTCAAACTCCCCACCTGAGGACAGGCTGGAGCTAAGATTTTTGAGGGGCCTGAAGTGGCGGGAAGAAAGGTAACCCAGGGGTGCCTGGGTGGCTCTGTTGGTTAAGCATCCACTTTGGTTCAGATCATGATCTCAAAGTCCGTGAGTTCAAGCCCTGTGTCGGGCTCTGTCTCTCTCTCTCTCTCTCTCTCAAATAAATAAATATTAAAAAAATGTAAATAATAAATAAACGTTAAAAATTTAAAAAAGTTTCAATGTTCATTTATTTTTGAGAGACAGAAAGTGAGCAGGGGAGGGGCAGAGAGAGAGGGAGACACAGAATCTGAAACAGGCTCCAGGCTCCCAGCTGTCAGCACGGAGCCCGATGTGGTCTTGAGCTCATGGACTGTGAGCTCATGACCTGAACCAAAGACGGATGCTTAACCAACTGAGCCCCCCAGGAGCCCCCCAAAAGAATTGTTTTTTGAAATTTAAAAGAAAGGCAGCCCATAGAGGAGCCTAAGGGGGACGGCGTGGGGGGTGTGGCGATGACAGAGTTGCACTAGGGCTAAGGATCGCCGCTTGGCCTGTGTCACGGGGGTGCCGGGAGCCCCCTGCCCGGGAGTAGAGGATAAAGAGATGGTGGCAGTCGCTCATTCCACATCTGCACACACAGACCTCCCTCATCCTTTCCTGGACTTGGTGACAAGCAGTCTGTCACCAGCGCTCGGGCAGAAAGAATTCCGTGCAGGAGCTCTGGGACAGACAGACCCTGGACGGCCTCCAGAGCCCACCCACATCCCCAAGTGCTGCCTTCTTTCCAATCCCTGTGGAAAAGAGCAAAGTAATCCCCCAATAAGGGCATACCCCTGTCACCACCGGCCTCTGGGGAAGGTCGTTCTGGAAATGGAGAGCCTGCTCACCTGAAGCCGGTGGGGGCAGGGTGAGGCAGGCTGCCCCAGGGCCCAGCACGGGGCTGCTGACCAGGACAGGCCCCTCCAGCCATCACCCAGCTAGGGGACCCCTGTCAGGAGGAGCCATTTCCTGCCTGGTCCCTGACCCCCACTTACAAGGCATCTCGCTTCCACCGTCTGTGGTGTTTGGTTTGGCCCACTGGGGGGTGGGGCGCAGGGGCTGAGAGCCCTGGTGGCCTCGGGCAGACCTGGGTCAACATTCCTGCCCTGCTGACACCCCTCACCCCCCCCACAGCCGCCTCTGCAAGTGACCCCCAGGTCCTGGGTGGTTGTGAGGAAAGAGGGGACTGTCCTGTGCAGGTGCAGCCTGGGCCGGGTGGACTGGGCTGTCACACGCACCTGCTTCCAGGAGGGCTGCTCCGAGGGAGCCCTGAGGACACATCCCTTGAGGATCTGGAGATGCCGCAAGGTATCGCTGTTCCCACCGGGAATGCCCTCGTGAGGAAAATTCGTGCAATGACTTTGGCATGTTGTGGTACCCACTCAGTGACCCCCGATATTCCGGGCTAGTGGAACTCTTAGTTTTGTTCAGGTGTGGGGTGCCCTGGGTCAGGGAGGGTGACTCCCCCATTCCTAGGAAGTCACAGAAGATTGCTCCGTTTCCTTGTGCCGGTGGCTGGTTGGGCAGGAGCCTGAGGGGTTGGAGGTGGGTTCTGGGAAATGCTTCCGACCTGTCCTTGAATGCGGATGTTCTGGACATAAATGTTGTGGCCTTTGTTCAGTGTGGCATCAAAAAAAATATTTGCACAAACTGCCTCTTGGCCAAGATGCACGTGAGGTCTCGATGCAGGGACTAATTTCTAAACTTCACGGGACAGGAAAGATTTAGTTGCTTTTCAAGTCCTACATCACAGCAGGTGCACTAAATGGCATCACTCTGAAGACCCGTGGCCCCCCCCCCCCCATGCTCCTCCTTTCCCACGGCAGGTGGCAGATGGTGGGGTATCAATGGAGAGAGCTGCAAGTATAGGCGTTGGTGCCAGACTGCTCGGGTTCAAACTCTTGCTTTGCCTTCTCCAGGGGAGTTGTCTAAGGCTAATTATTGACCCTTCTGTGCCTCAGTTTCCTCTTCAGCAAGACGGCCTTCTATTTACCTCAGTCAGTGGTGTCCCACGCCCTCCGAATCAGCACCTCGTTGGTGCTGGGCTCCCAGCTATAGTAGTGCAAGGCCCTGTCACCTGTGAACCTGGGATTGCGTAGGAGAAGCCTGATTCACACCCCATGGAACATGCCGGAAAGCACGCAGCCGTCCCACTCACCACTGCTTTGCAGGGAGACTGCTCCAGTGTGCAAGAGGCTTGGCTCATTCTTAAGTGGGTCCCACAGGACGCCAGACCCCGATGATTAGTCAAGGGCAGGCACCTGCCATAAGGGCAGCTCACTACTGGCTGGTTAGGGACCCGTAGAGGGATCTGGTGTGAAAACCAGCGCCCAAAGGGCAGGATGAGGAGGCCCAATGGGAGGCCAATCCGATTCTTCAGCTTGGCGATTCGAACTAGGAAACAGAGACAGATTTCACTGGTTGGTACTGGGAAGACACAAAAGATGACTGAGGTGTGGAGAGAAATGGCTCCCCAACATGTTCGGACCCCAGTCCCTGGAGCCCGTGCATACATTACCTGACGGGGCAGAAAGCGCTGTGCAGATGGGGACCGAGGGTTAGGAACCCATGGTGCGAGAACAGCCTGATTAACCAGATTGGCCCAGTCTAATTGCACGGGTCCTTGCGTCAGAGCGCTCTCCCCAGCTACGGGGTTCTAGGGGGGGCCCCGGCGCAGAGGAATGGTCAGAGAGGGGCTATGTGGCTGGCTTTGAAGATGAAGGGGCCACAATCTGAGGCACGTGGGGGACCTTGAGAAGCGGAAAAAGGCAAGGAAATGGATTCTCCTCAAAGCTGCCAGAAAGGAATGCGCCCCTGTCGACATCTTGATTTTCACGCACTGGGACTCGTGTCGGACTCTGACCTGAACTGTAAGATGATGGATTCGTGTTGGGTGAAGCTACTAAGTTTGTGCTGGCTTGTTACAGCAGCCATGGGAGACGAACGCCATAGTGTGGTGGGGGCATGTTAGGGGGCAGCACCAGAGAAAGGACTGTGACCCCAGCCTTGGAGAGGGAGGGGCACAAAATAAGCGCCCGCCAGGCCCTGACGGACGTGTACTGGAGAGGTGCCTCTCTTTAAGATGTTAGGATCTTGGGGCGCCTGGGTGGCTTAGTCGGTTAAGCGTCCGACTTTCGCTTAGGTCATGATCTCGCGGTTCGTGGGTTCGAGCCCCGCGTCGGGCTCTGTGCTGACAGCCAGCTCAGAGCCTGGAGCCTGTTTCAGTCTGTGACTCCCTCTCTCTCTGACCCTCCCCTGCTCACACTGTCTCTCTCTCTCTCCTAGAAATAAATAAATAAATAAATAAATAAATAAATAAAGATGTTAGGA